>NC_134518.1:37138366-37310866 GCF_027942865.1 Odontesthes bonariensis
TGAGGGAGCTGAACTGTGCTTCAGCCTTTTTATTTTGCAGCTCCAACATTTAAATAGCATCTCGGGCCAAGTAGTTTCCATTTCACAGGTCATTTCAGGCGAGTGCAAAAACCAATCACATCCTTTGTGAAATATTGCTCTTGCAAGTAATCAGACAATTGAGGCAGGGGTACTTGTGCCACACCATAAATGTTTTAACAACCAACAGCTGGAGCCATTATGGAGATGCAGAAATGTGTGGGCTGTACATGATGCTAATAACACCAAAACAAGGAAACTCATTAATGCAAATGCAGTTTTCTGTAGATGAGAACAGAGCTGGTGTCCTTGAGATGGGAAAAGAAAGAATTAAAGTTGCAGGTAAACACAAAAAGAGAAAGCCAATGTGAATGTGAAGGCAGTGAGTAAGAAATGAAATAAACAGTTTTACCAGAAAGCAATCAGTAAAGGAGGTTTGGTCCACAGAGAAGAGGAACGGCCAAAGACAATCAGCAACGTGTCGCTGTCGGAGTCCAAATCTGCTGGGAAAGAAGAATTCAGGAAAAGAGGAAAGTTATTCAAGGTCATAAGTGTCAGTTTGGAGGTTTTAGCAGGTTTATATGCAGGAAAATGTGACTTTGTACCTCCCACTGAGCACCAAGAACAGGTTGGTGAACAAACTGCAACATTCAGTGGATAAAGAACCAAATATTTATTGTATTTATTTATTGAGAATTAATAAAAGCCGGACTCATAACAGAACCAACAGGGAAGAGCCTTTTTTATGAATATGAGGCTTTTCTGGCATGTTTTTTTTTCCTTATCCTTCATCAGAGCTTCTGAACCTCTTCAAGTCACAATCACTCCAAATAATCAGAGACCACCTGACACGAGCACGCTCAGTTTCCACCCCATCAGTGGAGATCAGCGCACATGTGAGAGGGGCTTAAAGGCATCTCACATCAGGCCAGGTACCCCCAGAGGCGGTCCTGGGCGAACCATCCCTTACCATACCGGAGTCACGTGACGTAAACAAATTCACGTAGATGACTTTACAGATTTATTTTTTTACATTTTCCCCACATAACCCAGTTAATTACATGAAGGTATATGGGTCTATGTTCATTTTAGGAATGAAATACAGTTTATTTGGATTGGGTGCTGGCGTGGCGTGGCGTGGCGTGGCGTGGCGTGGCGTGGCGTGGCGTGGCGTGGCGTGGCGTGGCGTGGCGTGGCGTGGCGTGGCGTGGCGTGGCGTGGCGTGGCGTGGCGTGGCGTGGCGTGGCGTGGCGTGGCGTGGCGTGGCGTGGCGTGGCGTGGCGTGGCGGGTGAAGACGGTGAAGGTGCAAGGATCTCACCCAGACTGAGGGGACTGATGAGTGAATGAGTGCAGCTGATGAGAACTTACAGGTGAAGTGAATGAACTAATGACCTGAACACGGGGACAGAGGAAACAGAAACTGTGGGGAAAACAAAGGCAAAACTAAATACGAGACCAGAACTAAGAAAACTAAGGCATGAAATAAACTAAAACATGATAAAACACAAAACTAAAAACTCATAACATGGGGAAAACCCCATGGACATGACAATATAATCATGTTTTTCTGACTGAGTTCTTTTGAAATTAAGCTTAACAAAGTAATTCTTGAATAAATGTGTCTAAAGAAGACAGAAAACTGCCCCACGGCGCTTCTTAAACTCATTGTAGGTGCTTTAATTACCCTCTGCTGCCCCCTCTGGTCACTTTTACAGTCGGAGCAGGCGGGGGGGGGGGGGGGGGGTAACTGGCCAGATGTGAGCACACATCAGCTCCCTGCAGTTTGGAAAGTAACAGTGAAGAAGCGAAACTAACCCACAGACCCAAAGACGTGGTGTCAGTATCTGAAGGCTTTGGGGAGGGGGGGTAACGTGTTGCCCTGGATGCTAAAACATCCATTAATGCAGCTTCAGGACTGCTTTCAAAATGCTTTTCACTCTTCAGTACGTATCCACCGGGCAGATTAACCCTTTTTGGACCCTTTAAAATCCCCAGTTTATGATAAAAATGCTTTTTTCTCTTTGTGTAAACATCGCTGCATATTCCATAAGACTCGTTTCCTGAGAAAGAAAAGAGAAAGAAACCCTGGCAGCCGTTCAGGATGCAGAATGTGTGAGAGGTGCAGAGAGGTAGAAACATTGTGTCAGAGGTCGGGGAGGTGGCCGCTCTGTCGACTTCAATCACAACACAGAGCCGAGCCGTTAGCCCGACTCATATGCTGCGCTGACTAAACTATTAGCACCGCCATTAATCACGGCCTCACGTCTGCTTCCATCACAGCGCCGGCTGGACGGCTGCAGAGGACTTTACAGAAAGAGTTCTGCCTCTGACCTGCACAGAGAGATGTCTGCAGAATAAAACCAGGCTTCAGCATCTAACTGCGTCAGAAAACCAAATGTCAGGGCCGATTACAGGCTGTTCAGATACAGAAAGTATCACTATTTCCCATTATTCCCACTGTGCACGTTCCTTTAACCCAGTCAAAGCTTTTTCTTTGGACTCATGTTTGTTTCACACTGATTTTATCTCTGATTAATTGATTTAGTCTCTGAATAAACAAGAAAAATATAAATATAAAATTAGGGCTGGGCAACGATTAACATGTTTAATCTAATTAATCACATGATTTCCATGATTAATCACGATTAATCTCATTTGTACGCAGAATCCAAAAATGAATCCAAAAGTAGTGTATAGCTTTTAGCATTTAGCTTTATTTTAAATGTGCTCATTGCGCCCCATGTAGAGGCTACAGTCCTCGCTGCAGTCCCGCGTCAGACCTGTGCTGCGTGTCGTTCCCCCTCTCTCTGCCCCCTGCTTCCTGTCTCTTTGAACTTTCCATTAAAGGCACAAAAGCCCCCCCCCCAATTTAAAAAAAATAAAATAAAATAAGATCAAATAAAATAAAAATGAGCAAGTTACCGCGATAGTAACGAGTTAACTCGCCCAGCCCTAGTAACGCCTTATATTACTCTGTTACTGAACGTAATATATTACGGTATCTTTGGTAACTTTTGCTTTACACCCAACACTGGTTGCTGACAGGGAACTCAGCTATATTCCATTTTCCTTAGAATATTATCGGTTGCTGTTCCTTTGTTTGTGACTCTCTGTGGTATTTAATCTGATGATCATTCTCAAAATGCCAGCCTCACTCCTCATTAAAGAGAAACATCCTCAGACGAAAAGTTCAGGTGAGACATTCGGTGGCTTTTCCACAGGTGCCACAATAACAAAAGGTCGACATTCATCCTGTTTCAGACACATTTCAAAAGGCATGGACAGGAGCTAATTTTAGTTTGAGGCCTAACAGGGAGTCTAAATGTCCTTCAGTGCAGAAGTTATGAAATGTAGTCGTTAAAGTAGTTTGATTGTATGCGTGATTCAGACCTGAATTCAATCCTAATCAGTTTGAATGATAATTCAGCTTAATTATCCAGTTAACTGGTCACAGGGAACGGTTCAGAACACTGTGGTGCAAACAGAAACTGACCCCGCTTGGACTGAGCAGGACGTGAATGTTTCACAATAATAAAACACCGCTGTTAATCTGGAGTTAATCTGGAGTTATCTCCTGTCCTGTTACACAGAGTGGCCCAGTGTTGCCTTCTCTAAGGGAGATAATAAAGGAAGCTGATAATAAGATAATAATATTGATAACAATAATTGATTATTAATAACATAATTATTGATAATTGATAATAAATTGATAATAAGAGATAATAATATTATCTCTTATTATCATGAAGAGATAATAAAGGAAATCTGAAGTTTAGCATATAAAAACCAGCTCTTAATATGTCTGACACTTAAATACTTCCAGAAAATCCATGAAATTGGAAACTCTCCGAAGCAAAAAAGACTATTCAATAGGAGCTATTGTCTGTAGTTAATATTTTAATTTAGTTAAACAGATTTATGCTGAATAATTTGGCTACATTCTGAAGCCTGAATACTTTTAAACGCATCTACTTTTACGTTTTTATACCAGCGATAGCCACCAGGGGGCAGACTGTGTGAATATGCACAGTGGGCTCACAAATACAGCGTCATGGTTTCATGCACCAGGAGAAACTCCTCCATGCATTCATCTCCAGCAGACTCCATCACTGTAACGCTCTTTTAACTGGAGTTCCCACAAAGAGCATTAAACATCTGCAGCTCATCCAGAACGCTGCTGCTGGAGTTTTAACCCGGACTAAGAGATCTGAGCACATCACAGCAGCTTTAAAATCTTTACTCTGGCTTCCAGTCAGTCACAGAATAGATTTTAAAAGCCTGCTGATGGTTTACATCTGTGATATATTCAGAGAATATAAAGCCAGCAGAGCTCTGAGATCCAAGGACTCAGGTCAGCTGGTCCAGTCCAGAGTCCAGACTAAACATGGAGAAGCAGCATTTAGCTGTTATGCTGCAAACAAGTGGAACAAACTGCCAGTGGAGATTAAACTCTCACCAAATGGAGACATTTTTAAATCCAGGTTAAAAACATTTCTGTTCTCATGTGTCTATGCATGAAATCTGCACGATATCTTTCAACTTATCTGGACTGTTGCTTGTTTTTAAATTCATTTAAATGATTTTATTTGTTTCTCTTTATATTCTTTTATGTATTTTTAATGCTTCTTCCACTCCCTGCTGCAATGCTTTTATTTTATGTGAAGCACTTTGAACTGTTCTGTACTTGAAATGTGCTACAAATAAATTTGACTTTGCCTTGATTTCTTTTTTTTAATGAAAACGTGTTATTTGCACCTGTTTGCCATCCCCCCACCTGTGAGCTTATGTTTGGGTCCTCCCTTTGTTTTTTTGGGGCTGTGTTTTAACCACATTTAGGGACCTTAATATCTGAACATTTTCAGCCCACAGATGATTAAAAACAGAGAAGAAGAGCTCCACAGCTTGGAGACATTGAAGACTGAATGTATTGGCATTTAGTGGGAGAGGTTTCAGTGTTTTCCAGGGAAAAGATCAGAGTTCAGATCAGAAGATCTCTTTAAACCTTCTCAAACGTTTTCCTATACATTGATCTGCTTGTTTCCAACACAATCATTAACCAGAAGGAAACTCCTGTTGGCCTCAGCCAGCAGAGCTGTGCACGTCTGTGATGTACAAACTGGTATCAAATGTGTGCTGATGCAGCTCCTGCTCAGATGCATTGAGCTGCAGCACAGCAGCACTTACAGATGTGACTAAAGACTAAACTGCATCTGCTGCAGGATGAATAAAAGGTCAGATCTGGGGATTTTATTCATCCTGCAGCACACAGTCTGCACCTGGTGATGCCCAAAGTCTGAGCGCTTTGTGACAGTTCATCATCGTCTTCATTTAGTTTTACAGGAAACCAACATCGAGTTATCTGTCGCAGGTTTCGAAAAAACAACCCGGCCGCAACAGCCGTAAATAAAGAGGAGAAGAAGACCGTTTTAAATCAACAGAAGAAGAAGACGGCAAGATGGTAACAACAACCGATAATTGAACGTTTTCTAAGTGGTTACACTCGCTCCATTTCGAATTTGTCACAGAAATGGATAAGAACCTCACAGAAAGGGGAACTTTATGTGCTGGTGGGAGGCCGAGGGAAGTGTTTACGGATAAAAAATAGTGCAAGAAACACCTGGAGCGAGTGCTCAGCATTAAGCTAATGGCTAAACGACCTCGTGCTAGCAAACAGACGGAAGATGACCAAATCTAAACTACGAAAGTTGGATTTCTCCAGACCTGAGGTGAATATGTTTGACTCAGGAGAAGTGTTGTGCATTAACGCAGTTCTTTTTAAAAATTATTAGTATTTTTTGAGGGCTTTTGTGCCTTTAATGGAAAGTTCAGAGAGACAGGAAGCCGGGGGCAGAGAGATGGGGAACAACATGCAGCACAGGGCCGTCCGATGTGGGACTTGAACCGGGGCCAGCTGCAGCGAGGACTGTAGCCTCTGTACATGGGGCGCCTACTCAGCCCACTACGCCACGGACCACCCCTGTTTTATTATTTATTTTATTAACATTATTTTTATTTTATTAAATTTGTATTTATTAATTTATTTATTTTGTATTTATTATTTGTTTATTTTGTATTTATTATTTGTTTATTATTTTTATTTTAAATTTAATTAAATTTTGATTTTTTATTTTATTTTGATTTTTTAATTATTATTTTGATTTTATTTAATTTTTATTTATTCATTTATTTATTTATTTAAAAAAAAAATATATATATATTGTATTATTTTATTATTTTATTATAGATTAATTATTAATAAAAAAAATTCTGTTGCTCACAGGCTTTTATTTTGTAAAAGTCTGTTGCTCACAGGCTTTTATTTTGTAAAAGTCTGCTGCTCACAGGCTTTTATTTTGTAAAAGTCTGTTGCTCACAGGCTTTTATTTTGTAAAAGTCTGTTGCTCACAGGCTTTTATTCTGTAAAAGTCTGCTGCTCACAGGCTTTTATTTTGTAAAAGTCTGCTGCTGTCTGCTGTGGAACAGGAAAAGAAAGTAATCGGCGGATCCACCAAACATGGAGAAGGGTACGGAACTTTTAGTCGGCCATTTTCATGTTAAAGTTCTTCCAGACGGCGGAGTCGACAGAACCAAAGTCATCTGTAAACTCTGCCAAGTTGAATTGTCTTCTCAGCGTAGTAGTTCCAGTCTAAAATATCACTTAAAGGCAAAACACACAACTGATAGCAGCAAGTCATTCAAGGAAACAGACAGTGGAGCGAGGCTTCTACATAAAAACTACAGAAAGATGCTGATGTTAAAAGTGTGTTTGCACAACAAATGTTATGGCACTTTCATTCATATGGCAGCACATTTAAAATAAAACTAAATGCTAAAAGCTATACGCTACTTTTGGATTCATTTTTGGATTCTGCGTACAAATGAGATTAATCGTGATTAATCAGGGAAACCATGTGATTAATTAGATTAAACATTTTAATCGCTGCCCAGCCCTATAAAGAACACATTTGGTTGGTGGATTTTCTCACAGTTTGAGCAGAAACAGTCAGATGTGGGGGATGAACCTGAGGTCGGGGGAGCTGCGATCCACTCTGCTGCCCTCAGAACTAAAACTACTCTCGGTCTCTCCGGGGACAGAATGTGGCTGTGATGGTCGGCCTGCAGACTTCCGTGTCTCAGACGGGCGAAGCCGTCACGTCGGCTCTGAGCATCGTCTGACTCGCAGTGAGACGCTGCAGCTGAAGCCGGCGTCTCCCCGAGGAGGCGCCCGGCCTGTCAAACCGCTGCTTCCCGTGTCAAACAACAGGCAGTTTTTATCCTCCAGAGCAGACTCTCGTGCACTCCTCCAGCGATCAGAAACCCATCGCAGATGTTTCTCCTGACGCACCGATCAAACAGAACATTTCTTCCACCCTCACCAGGTTCCTTCGCTGCTCTGCACCTCAGTTTTTATGTCTGAGAGCTTAATTCTCCTCTCAGAGAGGCAGAAAGTTGTTTGTTCTGTTGCACAGGTCGGCCCACAGAAGGCGGCCTTTCAGGCGTTGAACAATGTGGGGAAAATGGTGCCAGATAATCTGATTACCGTTTATCTGCAGGTTCACTTTAGCTGCCAATGCTGTCAACAGCTTAAAGCTAAATTACACTCCAGAGATGCGGCGTGGAGGTCAAATTCAGGCTGATTCTAACAGGACCCGCTGCTCTCCTGCCCTTCAGTTAACCAACAACTTCCATGTGTGGAAATGACCTCATTACTTCTGTGACAGTTCATTTAAGATCAGATTTATTGTCATACACACAAAATTTGTCCTCTGCTTTTAACCCATCCAGGTTGCCACCTGTTGACGCACTCTTATGGCGCTTTTCCACTACCTCCACACGGCTCGGTTTGGTTGTGTTTCCATTACACTTGGTGCCTCCTGGACGTGGGCGGGGTCGTGGTAACACGGCTGCGCGTGTTGCTGCTCGCCCTGTGGCTGCTGCTCACCCTGTGGCTGCTGCTCGCCCTGTGGCTGCTGCTCGCTCTGTGGCTGCTGCTCGCCCTGTGGCTGCTGCTCACCCTGTGGCTGCTGCTCGCTCTGTGGCTGCTGCTCGCCCTGTGGCTGCTGCTCGCCCTGTGGCTGCTCACCCTGTGGCTGCTGCTCATCCTGTGGCTGCTGCTCGCCCTGTGGCTGCTGCTCGCCCTGTGGCTGCTCACCCTGTGGCTGCTGCTCGCCCTGTGGCTGCTGCTCACCCTGTGGCTGCTCACCCTGTGGCTGCTGCTCGCCCTGTGGCTGCTCACCCTGTGGCTGCTGCTCGCCCTGTGGCTGCTCACCCTGTGGCTGCTCACCCTGTGGCTGCTGCTCGCCCTGTGGCTGCTCACCCTGTGGCTGCTGCTCGCTCTGTGGCTGCTGCTCGCCCTGTGGCTGCTGCTCGCCCTGTGGCTGCTGCTCGCCCTGTGGCTGCTGCTCACCCTGTGGCTGCTCACCCTGTGGCTGCTCACCCTGTGGCTGCTGCTCGCCCTGTGGCTGCTGCTCACCCTGTGGCTGCTGCTCACCCTGTGGCTGCTGCTCGCCCTGTGGCTGCTCACCCTGTGGCTGCTGCTCACCCTGTGGCTGCTGCTCACCCTGTGGCTGCTGCTCACCCTGTGGCTGCTGCTCACCCTGTGGCTGCTCACCCTGTGGCTGCTGCTCACCCTGTGGCTGCTGCTCACCCTGTGGCTGCTGCTCACCCTGTGGCTGCTCACCCTGTGGCTGCTCACCCTGTGGCTGCTGCTCACCCTGTGGCTGCTGCTCACCCTGTGGCTGCTCACCCTGTGGCTGCTGCTCGCCCTGTGGCTGCTGCTCACCCTGTGGCTGCTGCTCGCTCTGTGGCTGCTGCTCACCCTGTGGCTGCTCGCCCTGTGGCTGCTCACCCTGTGGCTGCTGCTCACCCTGTGGCTGCTCACCCTGTGGCTGCTGCTCACCCTGTGGCTGCTCACCCTGTGGCTGCTCACCCTGTGGCTGCTGCTCGCCCTGTGGCTGCTGCTCACCCTGTGGCTGCTCACCCTGTGGCTGCTCACCCTGTGGCTGCTGCTCACCCTGTGGCTGCTCACCCTGTGGCTGCTGCTCACCCTGTGGCTGCTCACCCTGTGGCTGCTGCTCACCCTGTGGCTGCTGCTCGCCCTGTGGCTGCTGCTCGCCCTGTGGCTGCTCACCCTGTGGCTGCTCACCCTGTGGCTGCTCACCCTGTGGCTGCTGCTCACCCTGTGGCTGCTGCTCACCCTGTGGCTGCTGCTCACCCTGTGGCTGCTCGCCCTGTGGCTGCTGCTCACCCTGTGGCTGCTGCTCACCCTGTGGCTGCTCGCCCTGTGGCTGCTGCTCACCCTGTGGCTGCTCACCCTGTGGCTGCTGCTCACCCTGTGGCTGCTGCTCACCCTGTGGCTGCTCGCCCTGTGGCTGCTGCTCACCCTGTGGCTGCTCGCCCTGTGGCTGCTGCTCACCCTGTGGCTGCTGCTCACCCTGTGGCTGCTGCTCACCCTGTGGCTGCTCGCCCTGTGGCTGCTGCTCACCCTGTGGCTGCTCACCCTGTGGCTGCTGCTCACCCTGTGGCTGCTGCTCACCCTGTGGCTGCTCACCCTGTGGCTGCTCACCCTGTGGCTGCTGCTCACCCTGTGGCTGCTGCTCACCCTGTGGCTGCTCGCCCTGTGGCTGCTGCTCACCCTGTGGCTGCTGCTCACCCTGTGGCTGCTGCTCACCCTGTGGCTGCTCACCCTGTGGCTGCTGCTCACCCTGTGGCTGCTGCTCACCCTGTGGCTGCTCACCCTGTGGCTGCTGCTCACCCTGTGGCTGCTGCTCTCCCTGTGGCTGCTCACCCTGTGGCTGCTGCTCACCCTGTGGCTGCTCACCCTGTGGCTGCTGCTCGCCCTGTGGCTGCTCACCCTGTGGCTGCTCACCCTGTGGCTGCTCACCCTGTGGCTGCTGCTCGCCCTGTGGCTGCTGCTCACCCTGTGGCTGCTCACCCTGTGGCTGCTCACCCTGTGGCTGCTCACCCTGTGGCTGCTGCTCACCCTGTGGCTGCTGCTCACCCTGTGGCTGCTGCTCGCCCTGTGGCTGCTCACCCTGTGGCTGCTGCTCACCCTGTGGCTGCTGCTCACCCTGTGGCTGCTGCTCGCCCTGTGGCTGCTCACCCTGTGGCTGCTGCTCACCCTGTGGCTGCTCACCCTGTGGCTGCTCACCCTGTGGCTGCTGCTCACCCTGTGGCTGCTGCTCACCCTGTGGCTGCTCGCCCTGTGGCTGCTGCTCACCCTGTGGCTGCTGCTCACCCTGTGGCTGCTCGCCCTGTGGCTGCTGCTCACCCTGTGGCTGCTCACCCTGTGGCTGCTGCTCACCCTGTGGCTGCTGCTCACCCTGTGGCTGCTCGCCCTGTGGCTGCTGCTCACCCTGTGGCTGCTCGCCCTGTGGCTGCTGCTCACCCTGTGGCTGCTGCTCACCCTGTGGCTGCTGCTCACCCTGTGGCTGCTGCTCACCCTGTGGCTGCTCACCCTGTGGCTGCTGCTCACCCTGTGGCTGCTGCTCACCCTGTGGCTGCTGCTCACCCTGTGGCTGCTCACCCTGTGGCTGCTGCTCACCCTGTGGCTGCTGCTCACCCTGTGGCTGCTGCTCACCCTGTGGCTGCTCGCCCTGTGGCTGCTGCTCACCCTGTGGCTGCTGCTCACCCTGTGGCTGCTGCTCACCCTGTGGCTGCTGCTCACCCTGTGGCTGCTGCTCGCCCTGTGGCTGCTGCTCACCCTGTGGCTGCTCGCCCTGTGGCTGCTGCTCACCCTGTGGCTGCTCGCCCTGTGGCTGCTGCTCACCCTGTGGCTGCTCGCCCTGTGGCTGCTGCTCACCCTGTGGCTGCTGCTCACCCTGTGGCTGCTGCTCACCCTGTGGCTGCTGCTCACCCTGTGGCTGCTCACCCTGTGGCTGCTGCTCACCCTGTGGCTGCTGCTCACCCTGTGGCTGCTGCTCACCCTGTGGCTGTTGCTCACCCTGTGGCTGCTCGCCCTGTGGCTGCTGCTCACCCTGTGGCTGCTGCTCACCCTGTGGCTGCTCGCCCTGTGGCTGCTGCTCACCCTGTGGCTGCTCACCCTGTGGCTGCTGCTCACCCTGTGGCTGCTGCTCACCCTGTGGCTGCTCGCCCTGTGGCTGCTGCTCACCCTGTGGCTGCTCGCCCTGTGGCTGCTGCTCACCCTGTGGCTGCTCACCCTGTGGCTGCTGCTCACCCTGTGGCTGCTGCTCACCCTGTGGCTGCTCACCCTGTGGCTGCTGCTCACCCTGTGGCTGCTGCTCACCCTGTGGCTGCTCGCCCTGTGGCTGCTGCTCACCCTGTGGCTGCTGCTCACCCTGTGGCTGCTCACCCTGTGGCTGCTGCTCACCCTGTGGCTGCTGCTCACCCTGTGGCTGCTCACCCTGTGGCTGCTGCTCACCCTGTGGCTGCTGCTCTCCCTGTGGCTGCTCACCCTGTGGCTGCTGCTCACCCTGTGGCTGCTCACCCTGTGGCTGCTGCTCGCCCTGTGGCTGCTCACCCTGTGGCTGCTCACCCTGTGGCTGCTGCTCGCCCTGTGGCTGCTGCTCACCCTGTGGCTGCTCACCCTGTGGCTGCTGCTCACCCTGTGGCTGCTCACCCTGTGGCTGCTCGCCCTGTGGCTGCTGCTCGGCCTGTGGCTGCTCACCCTGTGGCTGCTGCTCACCCTGTGGCTGCTCACCCTGTGGCTGCTGCTCGCCCTGTGGCTGCTGCTCACCCTGTGGCTGCTGCTCACCCTGTGGCTGCTGCTCGCCCTGTGGCTGCTGCTCACCCTGTGGCTGCTGCTCACCCTGTGGCTGCTCACCCTGTGGCTGCTGCTCACCCTGTGGCTGCTCACCCTGTGGCTGCTGCTCACCCTGTGGCTGCTCACCCTGTGGCTGCTGCTCGCCCTGTGGCTGCTGCTCACCCTGTGGCTGCTGCTCACCCTGTGGCTGCTCACCCTGTGGCTGCTGCTCACCCTGTGGCTGCTCACCCTGTGGCTGCTCACCCTGTGGCTGCTGCTCACCCTGTGGCTGCTGCTCGCCCTGTGGCTGCTCACCCTGTGGCTGCTGCTCATCCTGTGGCTGCTGCTCGCCCTGTGGCTGCTGCTCACCCTGTGGCTGCTGCTCGCCCTGTGGCTGCTGCTCACCCTGTGGCTGCTCACCCTGTGGCTGCTGCTCACCCTGTGGCTGCTCACCCTGTGGCTGCTGCTCGCCCTGTGGCTGCTGCTCACCCTGTGGCTGCTGCTCACCCTGTGGCTGCTGCTCGCCCTGTGGCTGCTGCTCACCCTGTGGCTGCTGCTCACCCTGTGGCTGCTGCTCACCCTGTGGCTGCTCACCCTGTGGCTGCTGCTCACCCTGTGGCTGCTCACCCTGTGGCTGCTGCTCGCCCTGTGGCTGCTGCTCACCCTGTGGCTGCTGCTCACCCTGTGGCTGCTCACCCTGTGGCTGCTGCTCACCCTGTGGCTGCTCACCCTGTGGCTGCTCACCCTGTGGCTGCTGCTCACCCTGTGGCTGCTGCTCGCCCTGTGGCTGCTCACCCTGTGGCTGCTGCTCATCCTGTGGCTGCTCACCCTGTGGCTGCTGCTCATCCTGTGGCTGCTGCTCGCCCTGTGGCTGCTGCTCACCCTGTGGCTGCTGCTCACCCTGTGGCTGCTCACCCTGTGGCTGCTGCTCACCCTGTGGCTGCTCACCCTGTGGCTGCTGCTCACCCTGTGGCTGCTGCTCACCCTGTGGCTGCTGCTCACCCTGTGGCTGCTCACCCTGTGGCTGCTGCTCACCCTGTGGCTGCTCACCCTGTGGCTGCTGCTCACCCTGTGGCTGCTGCTCACCCTGTGGCTGCTCACCCTGTGGCTGCTGCTCACCCTGTGGCTGCTGCTCGCCCTGTGGCTGCTGCTCACCCTGTGGCTGCTCACCCTGTGGCTGCTGCTCACCCTGTGGCTGCTCACCCTGTGGCTGCTGCTCACCCTGTGGCTGCTGCTCGCCCTGTGGCTGCTCACCCTGTGGCTGCTGCTCATCCTGTGGCTGCTGCTCACCCTGTGGCTGCTGCTCGCCCTGTGGCTGCTGCTCACCCTGTGGCTGCTCACCCTGTGGCTGCTGCTCACCCTGTGGCTGCTGCTCACCCTGTGGCTGCTCACCCTGTGGCTGCTGCTCACCCTGTGGCTGCTGCTCACCCTGTGGCTGCTCACCCTGTGGCTGCTGCTCGCCCTGTGGCTGCTGCTCACCCTGTGGCTGCTGCTCATCCTGTGGCTGCTGCTCGCCCTGTGGCTGCTCACCCTGTGGCTGCTGCTCGCCCTGTGGCTGCTGCTCACCCTGTGGCTGCTCACCCTGTGGCTGCTCATCCTGTGGCTGCTCATCCTGTGGCTGCTCACCCTGTGGCTGCTGCTCGCCCTGTGGCTGCTGCTCACCCTGTGGCTGCTCACCCTGTGGCTGCTGCTCACCCTGTGGCTGCTGCTCATCCTGTGGCTGCTGCTCGCCCTGTGGCTGCTCACCCTGTGGCTGCTGCTCACCCTGTGGCTGCTCGCCCTGTGGCTGCTCACCCTGTGGCTGCTGCTCACCCTGTGGCTTCTCACCCTGTGGCTGCTGCTCACCCTGTGGCTGCTGCTCGCCCTGTGGCTGCTGCTCGCCCTGTGGCTGCTCACCCTGTGGCTGCTGCTCACCCTGTGGCTGCTCGCCCTGTGGCTGCTGCTCGCCCTGTGGCTGCTCACCCTGTGGCTGCTGCTCACCCTGTGGCTGCTCACCCTGTGGCTGCTGCTCACCCTGTGGCTGCTCACCCTGTGGCTGCTCACCCTGTGGCTGCTGCTCACCCTGTGGCTGCTCACCCTGTGGCTGCTCACCCTGTGGCTTTTTGTCGCACAGAAGGCAAGAGAAGACTCCTGGCCGCCAGACAAAACAGTTTTGAAAAGTACCAGAGAGTTTTGTTACGAGCTTCAAAAAGACGACGTTTGGAGATAAGCTAACGGTTGCTAACGCTAGTTTTTGTTATCCGCGTTATGACGCTTCCAGTGACGACACTCATCGCCCAATCAGCGGAGGGCAGTCAGCTGACGTCACGTGTTAGTAACGCTTCGGCCCGCTTGGAACCAGGGCTGAGGTGGTGCGGAAAGTCGTCCCGGTTGCAGGTACGGCGTGCTAGTGGAAACACGCCATAAGAGTCTGCGTCTCCCCTTGTCTTGTGCCAGTGTGTCGTATCTGTTGATCCTAACGTGCTTCACTCTCGCCTTCTCTAAGCCATCGTCCAAGTACCAAGCCATCGTTTTGATCCTTGTCCTCGCTAAGAGGGTTTTTTGTTTCTTGATAACTTTAATAAGATAGCCTTGATTAAGCCTAGTTTAAGTTTTATAGCGTTCTTGCTTTTTCCTCCAAGTGGAGTGACCTTTTGTCTGGATAAGATTTCATACTGTAGTGCCTCCTATATTTCAGGAGAGGTTTTTTCTGTTTTGCTCCGCAGCAGGAGTGACTTTAAGTTAAAGATCAAAGTTTGATAATCCTTCTGTTTTTCCTCCATAGTGGAGGGATTCTTGTTTTGATACATTTTCATAGATATGCTTCTCTCATTTTGGGGGAGGAGGGCGTCTGGTTTGGGAACCTTAAAGGGGAACTCCGGGGCATTTGAAGCGCATTTCCATTGCTAGAGGTTGTCAAATACTGATAGTAGGACACAGACAGGTGCAAATCTGCGCTCCCTGTGTGGAGATTGCTCTGTTCGCTCACCCTGTCATGCGAGGCTAATACGTGGTGGCTAAGGGCCAAGCGCTAATCCTTCCACGTAAAACAACAACTTGCACACTGCAGAAACGTCACACCACTTTATAAACCATCCGACAATAAAGTCACAAGCCTTACCATCAAAAGCATATGCATGGTTCTCACATTACTGGCATGGGGACGTTACAAAACAACTTTATAAACAGCATGTAACTCACCGGCTGGTTGTAGGCTCGCGCATGTGAAAGCCCAAAAGAGTCGATGGAGAATAATCCCATATACAAAACAATTAATATTCTCTAGAAAAACTGCGTTCAAGTATTTAAAACATTACAACAATATTACTGGGCATGTATTCTTGTAATGTTTTAAATACTTGAACGCAGTTTTTCTAGAGAAGATAATTGTTTTGTATATGTGATTATTCTCCATCGACTCTTCTGGGCTTTCACATGCGCGAGCCTACAACCAGCCGGTGAGTTACATGCTGTTTATAAAGTTGTTTTGTAACGTCCCCATGCCAGTAATGTGAGAACCATGCATGTGGTTTTGATGGTAAGGCTTGTGACTTTATTGTCGGATGGTTTATAAAGTGGTGTGACGTTTCTGCTGTGTGCAAGTTGTTGTTTTACGTGGAAGGGTTAGCGCTTGCCCATTGGCCACCACGTATTAGCCTCGCATGACAGGCTACGCAAACAGCGCAACCGCCGCACAGGGAGCGCAGATTTGCACCAGTCTGTGTCCTACTATCAGTATTTGACAACCTCTAGCAATGGAAACGCGCTTCAAATGCCCCGGAGTTCCCCTTTAAGCCTGATTTATGGTCGTCCGGGAAAGGCCACGGAGACCCTCTCACAAATGTTACAACAAATGTTATGGCACTTTCATTCATATGGCAGCACATTTAAAATAAAGCTAAATGCTAAAAGCTATACGCTACTTTTGGATTCATTTTTGGATTCTGCGTACAAATGCGATTAATCGTGATTAATCAGGGAAATCATGTGATTAATTAGATTAAACATGTTAATCGTTGCCCAGCCCTAAAAATATATATATCTTGGGAACGCCTTGGAAGAGCTGGAGAGTGTTGCTGGGAAGGGGATGTTTCTCTCCTGAACCTGTTGTCTCTGCAATAAGTGACAATGGATGGATGGAAGGACCACATAGAATGAAAAGAATTAAAGAATTGGACCTTTGGAGGACTCAATTTTAAAAGGGAGTTGATTATGGTGAAATAAAAAGCCCTCTGTCTGTTAAAAACAAGCAGTTTCCAAATGATGCTCCGGTCCAGCTGAGAGGCCATGATTCACTGTACTGAATGCAGCACTAAGATCTAAAAGCTCTGAAAGTCTGTCATAAATCAGAGACTCCTGATAACGCTCAGAAGTGCTGATTCTGAGTAATAATGTGCTTTAAAAGGAGAGTGAAATACCTCGTTGATATCTTCTGTCTGGAGCCGGTGAAAAACAACTTTCTCCATAAACATAAAAGACTGAAATTTGTGAGTTTTTGGGGCTTGAAATGTCCGAGATCTCCAACAGAAAGAAAAAAAAAAGAGTCAAAGTTTGACTGGAAATGGTCAAATCAAAGCAACATGGAGGCACGTAATGAAATGAGTGAATGATGGAGTGCATGCTGCTGTGGAACAGTGCATCGCTTTCAGATTAATCTTCAAACACATGCATGCTGAGGGAACCGGCCTATGTGCTTTACTCGAGATTTATCACACTCTAATTGACAATTTCCATGTAAAAGTTAATCAAAAAATAATGAAAGCATTAATCTTGAGGGTCTGTGACACGACACCACCTGCAGTTTGCAGAGCAACAATCAGGACGTCCTTGTGAGGGATTCTGTTTTTCTACGGATCTAATCTTAGCTTCCGTAATTACTGTAATAAAGGAAGGAATTAAAGAACAAACTCTGGAAATGAGCTACAAGCCCTGGGTTTAATCACAGCATAGGAAATAATTAAAGTTTAATTTCATTTTAAGACATTTAGGTGGAACCCTCGAGGATTCGGAGAGCATTCAAACACCATTTAGACTCAAACTAAAGGAAGCAGAGATGTAATTAGGGTTCTTCTTTATTCCCACAGAGTGAGAAACCAAATCTCTGGTGGGTTTTACAGCTTCTGCAGAATCTGAATTGATTTAAACAGAATCAAGCTGTTGTGATGTGTTGTTCAAACTTCTGCAGAAAAAACGCACGCCTCCCGGTTGATAAATAGAGCCGCTAAAAACATCTCATTTGTGAGGCCGCCGGCTCCGTGATTGGAATGCAATCAATATGCCCATTAGCTCCGTTACGCTTCCAAACATGTGAGCAACCTCCAAACGCCCTCAGAGCACAAAGGGATTCCGGCATATTTCTGTAGGCAACTTGTAGCTACCAGCATCTGGCTGCAGGCGAAGAGTTTAAAGACTTTGGAGGCTTTTCACGGTGCCGTCTTCTGCCTCTTTGGCTGTGTTCGAAACCGCCTACTACTCCCACTACTCCTACTAACTTTAACTTTTTTTAAGTTCCCGGATGCATACTAGATTCTCCTAAATGTTGGGTATGCATCATGAGGTTACTACTCATACTCAAACTACCCAAGATGCAACGTAACGTGACGTCGCCGATCGTCATTTCCTGTCAAAACGGCAGTTTCAAGCTAGCTACAACGAGGGTAGGTTCACTTCCTGTTTTCAAAACAAAAGCACAAATTGTATGGTAATGGCTTTCCCTATGATAAAAGGCAACGGGTATTTTATTTTGTGAAAATAACAGGAAGTGCGTTGCTCACTGCAGCTAGCTTTAGTAGCGCCGAGTTCATGGGAACTAAATTGTAAACAGCCGGTATTTTGTCAGGTTTTCAACACGTTGGGGATCTAAACGACTACTTTCTCACCTGAAAATGTTTCAAATGTTGCTAAAGTTTACAGAGTTTAGAGCTTAAGGGAAATCAGCTTCAGGCCGGCTGATTTCAGCTCGGGCAGGAGCCAAATGCATTGTGGGTAAACGCTCTGCAAACTGTAAGATTGATAAGTATGCAGTATGTAGTATGTAGTATGGAAGTATGCAGTATGTAGTATGTAGTATGTAGTATGTAGTATGTAGTAGGCGGTTTCCAACACAGCCATGGTATCTGTAGGGCTGTGTTGGAAACCGCCTACTACATACTACATACTACATACTGCATACTACATACTACATACTACATACTACATACTGCATACTGCATACTTCCATACTACATACTACATACTGCATACTACATACTGCATACTGCATACTACATACTACATACTGCATACTTCCATACTACATACTACATACTGCATACTTCCATACTACATACTACATACTGCATATTACATACTACATACTACATACTACATACTGCATACTACATACTGCATACTACATACTACATACTACATACTACATACTACATACTGCATACTTCCATACTACATACTACATACTGCATACTACATACTGCATACTACATACTGCATACTTCCATACTACATACTACATACTGCATACTTCCATACTACATACTACATACTGCATACTACATACTACATACTACATACTACATACTGCATACTACATACTGCATACTACATACTACATACTACATACTACATACTACATACTGCATACTTCCATACTACATACTACATACTGCATACTACATACTGCATACTACATACTGCATACTTCCATACTACATACTACATACTACATACTACATACTACATACTACATACTACATACTGCATACTTCCATACTACATACTACATACTGCATACTACATACTGCATACTGCATACTACATACTACATACTGCATACTTCCATACTACATACTACATACTGCATACTTCCATACTACATACTACATACTGCATACTCATTGATCAGACAGTTCACACGTCCACCCTGACGACCTCGTACGTATGTAAAGGGTACCGTGTGTGGGCGGAGCAAAATGGCTCATTGGCGCCCCCTACGATGCTTAAAAATGGTCCCCGCATTGGGGTTAGTTTCGCGTGGGACGACGAAATCCGGTACACTCATTCATCATGCCCAGACGCACAAAAAAGTCTCATGCCGCCATGGTCCCACGTCCACAGGAAGGCGGCCATTTTGGATGGAAGGTGCGTTTTGGTGCCACTTTTGCCCGATTCCACGCCTTGCATATGATCGAACCTGTCCCACAGATTTAATGCTACAGACTTCAAACTTGGCCAGGTTACTCTTAAGACATGGGGGGGAAAATTCATGGAGAAACTTTTTCAAAACTTAAAGGGCGTGGCGACGCCTCATAGTTCGATGACTTTTACAATAATAAAAGCCTGTGAGCAGCAGACTTTTTAATCATAAATAATAAAAATAAATTAAAATTAAAATAAAATTTAATTAATTAATTAATTAATTAATTAATAAAATAAATAAAATAAATAAAATAAATAAAATAAATAAAATAAATAAAATAAATAAAATTGAAATTGAAATTGAAATTGAAATTGAAATTAAAATAATAATAATAAAATAAATAATAAAACAAAGGTGGTCCGTGGCGTAGTGGGCTGAGCAGGCGCCCCATGTACAGAGGCTATAGTCCTCGCTGCAGCTAGCCCCGGTTCAAGTCCCGCATCAGACGGCCCTGTGCTGCGTGTTGTTCCCCCTCTCTCTGCCCCCAGCTTCCTGTCTCTCTGAACTCTCACAAAAGCCCCCCAAAATAATTAAAAAAAATAAAGAAAAAACTGCATTTATGCACAATAACAAATTTATTGCCGTTAAATAATTAAGGAGTTAACTCGCCCAGCCCTAGTATGCAACATATGAACATCTTGGCTTTTTGTCCCCGTGTTTTAAGCCTTAAATAAAGAAGCAGATTTGTTTCTTTGTGCCCAAACCTAAGAACAGATTATTACTCGGTGTGCAGGAATCCCTTTGATCTAATTAGCATCTGACTTTGTGTTTGTAAAGGAGCGCAGTTGGTGGAGGATGAAGCTGATTCTGTGCCAGCTTCCTAATTTACTTCAGCCCCGTCTCATTAGTGTGGAGCGTAAACAGACCCCCCCCCCCCTTCTCCCAGACTGTAGCTGCCTCGCTCCTTCTCAGGTTTCAGGACTTTACTGTTCGTTTTTATGAGATTATCATCCTCGCGCCCTCTGCAGAAGTGACGTCTCAGGGACTTTTTTATGAGGACATTTTTATACGTCTTCCAGTTGCGATCTCATTGGTCACCTTGGATGTTTGCCCCTCCCACTCTGCTGGATGCTGCTCATCAATCATGTCTGCTGCACTGGAAAAAAATCAAAGTCTCACCAAGTATATTTGTCTCATTTCTAGTCAAAATATCTCATTACACTTAATATAAGACACAACTGCCTAACAAGTTCTATTTCTGCCAGATATAGGGACTTGTTGGAAGACAATACATCAGGAATATCTTGTTAAATTAAAAAGTCTTGAAAACAAATTGTTTTGAGTTGGATTTCATATGAAACAAGCTTTTTTTTTTACATTTGAAGAGGTTTTTAAGCTAATTTCAAGATCACTTTTATCTCAAAAGTCCCAAATATCACATTTTATTTCAAGAAATCTTGACAAGCCGATTTTCACTAGTTCCATTGTCAACATCGTATTGTATCGAATCGTATCGTATTGAATCGTATCATATTGAATTGAATTGAATTGAATTGAATTGTATCAAATTGTATCGAATTGTATCGAATCGTATCGAATTGAATTGAATCGAATCGAATCAAATCAAATCAAATCAAATCAAATCAAATCAAATCAAATCAAATCAAATCAAATCAAACTGATCGAATCGTATCGAATTGTATTGAATCGAATCGAATCGAATCAAACTGATTGAATCGTATCGTATCGAATCAAATCGAATTGTATCGTATCGTACTGGCCGATTTATTTTGCTTATTTCAAGCAAAAACGTCTTGTATTTGTTGTTTTTTTACTTATTTTTGGAGGGGCATTTTTTCCAGTGTGGGGGTTGTGCTCATTGTTTTCTGCCTCAGTACGTGTCCATGATGCCAAATGTGTCCGCCTGAGCCTTGTTGTGTGGGGAATAACAAAATCTGTGGCTGCAAACAAGAGGCCGCCGCCGCCTTGGGTCGGGCGCTGATGTTGACAGGGAATCTGTTACACTGATGGTTACATTAATGACTGTGGTCATTACGGGACGCTCGGCTCGTCTTCCCACTGATGTGTTCTGACAGCATGAATATGCATGACTGTGTTGGTTTGGAAAGATCCAAACATATTCACCGAGAGGAACTGTTGAGCTGCCTGGAGGCAAGTCCTCCAGAGTCTGGATTCACTGTTGATCTTCTATCATTTGCTGAAATATCATCTCTTTATATTTCCTTCCGATGAGGTCTGTCCTCAAGGTAAACTTCTCCATCATTAGTTATGTCCTAAAAAACGACGAAAACCTTTTAAAAAATACATCTCAAATGAATTAACTGTTACATTTAGTTCTGTCTTTGACTCTTTTGCTTCTCTCCTAATCCCAACATTCACAGAGTAAAAAAGGTCTGAATTTGGTCCCATTAATTAAAAAAAAGAAGCTAACAAAGGAATTTGTCTCCATTGAGGAGACGATAAGTTCAGAAGAATACGGTTCTGTACCTTTGGACAACTTTTCCCCTTCAGCGAAGAAACACTAAGTTATTATTTTCAGTCTTCAAAATTTAAAAACTAGTGGATCGACTCAGGGAGAAAAACACAAGTTGTTACTCTTAAAGTGTTTCTTTAATTGGATTTATATGAACATCTATTGTGGTTGGTCCACTTCTTGTGTCATTTGGCATAGCTCAGCCTTTTCTCTAGGGCTGAGCAATTTCATCGATACTGCGATATATATCGATATTTCGTTTTTTTTTTAAAGCAAACTTTATTGAAAAGTCAGACGTTACAATGAGTGAAAACACAGAACATTAAGGTAATTCAACACAATGCCAGGGGGTCACATGATACAGAACAGTGATAAATTAGTTGATAAAAATGTTGTATAAAGTGCACAGCTCTCACGTTTGTGACATGTTCGTTTGTTTCTGTTTGTCTGGCTGTGTTGTCCTTCCGGGTCAAAGGTCGGACCACCGGTCCAATCAGCGACGATTCATGTCAAATCACACTGTCCCTTTTTTCCCCCAGAAAATTATGTAAGTGTATCATATCGTATCGAATTGTATCGAATCGTATCGAATCGTATTGTATCGTATCGAATCACATCGTATCATATCGTATTGTATCGTATCAAATCGTAACGAATTGTATCAAATCGTATCGAATCACATCGAATCGTAGACTGGATCAAAAGTTAGTGAAAAATATAAATAAATGAGACTTGGATCAACACTTTGGTAAAGTGCTGCCCATCCAAGGCTACTGTACAGGATCTGAAAATCTTTTCAAAGCATCTGTGGCTCATATCCTCGTGAATCCTCTCGTACGACCAACAACCAGACAGCAGCTGTTGATAAATAGTCATTAATGCACACATTCCTCCATGAGAAAATTAACCAACTAATGCTGACTTTTGCTGCTTGAGATCCAGCTCGGCAGGGAGAAGGACTTAGGGGCTCAGTATGTTAATGCCCTCTGTATAGATTACAGTGCTGACTAATTCATGCAGGAGGAGGTAATTTATTGGGCTTTCATGGAGGTCCCCGATGGGAGATAAATGCTGTCTGTCCGGCTCTCTGCAGAGACCTTTTAGAATTCATCAAGTGGAGGGCAAATTGGTTTTCACTGGACTGTGTGGGGAATCCTTTTTTACATGAAGGGGCTTCGGTGGACCGTTGAACTTAATTCACCTCTCAGTGTTGCAAAGCAGCACTTTGGCCATTAAAATATTAATCTTCTTATTTGTCTGTTTCTCCGCGGTTCAAAAGTGAACGACGACTCTGGCTAAAACACACTGTGGATAATGAAAAGACAGCGAATCCACAGAGACCAGAGATGATGGAGGGGGGGGGGGGCTGTGTGCGTTTGTACTGCATATATATATATTCTGATTCACATTTACAAGCTGAGTGTCATGGCCTCTCAGGCTGTAAAACCCACTAACAAGCAGATAACTCATAGAACGCATTCCAGATACTTTCATTACGTTGTTATACTCAGAGGTGGGCAGAGCAGCCAAAAATTGTACTCAAGTAAAAGTACTGTTACTTCAGAATAATATGACTCAAGTAAAAGTAAAAAGTATTCATCCAAATAATTACTTGAGTAAGAGTAAAAAAGGTGAAAAAACTACTCGAGTACTGAGTAACTGTTGAGTAACGTCTGATTTATTTGTTAACACAAGCATTCAATCAGACAGACATAAATACTAAATAATCATCTTTAGTCCAATTAGAGTTCATCAAATTGATAAAATAAATTAAAATTAGTTAATTAATTACAAAATAACTTAAATTAAAATAATCCAGGTAAATTCAAGAACTTCAATAAAAAATAAAAGAGACTTAGGAAATGTTTAAAACATATGTAACCCATATGTAACCTAAAAAACAAACATTCACCTATCCATGGGGGGAAAACGAGTTTAGGAAACTTAGCGCTACATATTTCCTCAAGTTAGATGTTGAGTTTCTGCTGAAATGTGCGTTTGTTTTGGTTGACACAGAAGACACATAATGTAGCTGCTGTTTCTCACTCTTTGTAAGGTAAACATGCTTTCAGTATGAGGCCTCGTCTGCGTCTTCATTTCCCACCGTTGGTTCTGACATTTTTCATCTGTTTCTTTGTTTGTTTGCTACGACTGCTAATGCTAAAGCTAACCCGTCCCGCCGCTGAGATCGAGTACGGTCACGTGACCAGACTGCACGGCTGCGTCTGATTGGTGGAACACAGTCAGGTGGTAGAGCCTTTGGTGGAAGTCTCTCTCTCTGTCAGAATAAAACATTAAAATGAGGCGTACGCGGGGGGATAAAAATAATGAGGCGTAGAATACCAAAGAGGTAAGAAGAAAAGTAACCAGCTCATTGTAGCCTAATGTAGCGGAGTAAGAGGACAGTTTCTGCTGCACACATCTACTCAAGGAAAAGGAAAAAGTATAGAGATTTAAAACTACTCCTGGAAGTATGATGTTTTCAAAAACTTACTCAAGTAAATGTAACTCGTTACTACCCACCAGTATGCTTCTGACACATTTTGGCAAAAGCCTCGGCCCTTTTATGCCGTTGATAAGTATTTAGGTCAATCTTACTGCACTGAATCGGTTTACATTTGATGCAAACAGCAGGCCAGTGTCCATGTGTAGCCATCCTATGTTTCTGGAAACCTAAATGATGTAACATACGTACATTACTCAGGCAAAAGAGGCGCCATGTCGCATACTGACAGTTTGTGAGGAACTTCTAGACTGTGACTGTAACCCTCTCATTATTTATTATTTATTTATTTCATTACTTCACCATGTGCAATCATAATAATAATTAGGTACTGAGCAGCATTGTAAAGACCGTTTATTGTATTTTTGTATATACTAACATTTTTTCCTTATCTTATTCTTATTCATCCTGACTTAATCTTTTTTTCTGTAAACGAGGGCACTGCAAAAAAGTAATTCTGATTCTGATTCTGATTTAATACCAAACAATGTTTTCCTTGTACTCTCTCCAGGTGATACAGTTTCCCCATTTGTATTTAGCAAAAGCCATCAATGTGCATACATGTAAAGCAAAAATGTCCATCCTTGCTATTTTGTGAATGCACAAGACTTCTTTCCAGAGGAAGAAAGAATGTGTGCCTACATACAATACAAAATATTAAAAAACACACTTGCATCAGCAGAATTTCTGTTCCTGAGAGGACTGTTGTCAATACCACCATCGATGTTATAAAAATCAACATGGCAGGACCCAAGAACAGAGACACTGGTCTAATTAAATGTGTAATAACCTGATTCATATCAGTTATGCGGTTTTCCTTTAATTGTGGGTTATTATTTCATAAGATGTATTATTTCTTCATTGTGTAATAGAGCGCATAATGATTATTTTCTTTAATGATTATTTTCTTTACCATACCATACCAACTTTATTTATAAAGCACTTTATACACCCACAGGACCAAAGTGCTATACACAATCATAAAATACAATACAATCATAAAATAGAAAGGTCAAGTATAAAAGCAGTACTAAAGTAATTCAAATATAAACACAATAAAACAAAGTCAAACATCTCAGATTGTGCCAATTGTTCTTTAATGATTGATGACCTCGGGAGTTTTCACTTCCTGTTTTCTTACCTGTCAAATATCGCGAGAGACGAGAGCGAGAGGAAAGAGGGGAAAAAACGGGAAGAGCCGTCTTCCCACGTGTGTCTCTGACCATAGAGTTGGCTTTTATTCGTGTTTTAATCTTTTGTTTGGTCAGTAATAGTAAAAATAATAATAGTAATTGATAATTGGACACTGTTCTCCAGCATGAAAGAGTTGCGGGACAGTTTGCTGCTGCTTTGCTGCGTTTTCCCTGTGAGGCGAATCCAGCTAGCCGGAGCTAGCTTAGCCACATTGTGAACCGGGAGAGAGCGCGGCCTCTGCGGGAGGAGAGCGGAGAAAGCAGCCGGGAGGAGCTTCGTTGGTGGGCAGGTACGGTTTCCTGTGACTGTGGAAGATCTGCTGTTGGTGGTGGTGTGCTTCCTGCGGTTCCAAGGTGCTGCGTTGTGCTGCTGCGGATTGAGACGGCTCATCCGTACATGAGCTCCAACGTTTAGTTCGCCAACTAATATAAATTACAAGCTAGCATAAACCAAACTAAACCAAAGTGCACTCAGGTTAATGGAATCAAATTTATACAGAACTCGGCTCTTTTTATTTGTGTTTATTTTATTTTTATTTTCCATGTCTGGGCTCATTGCATTTGCAATTGGAACTCCTTTATTTCCTTTAACCCTAATCCCTGATGGGGGACATTTTTCTCCACTTGGGGTGAACTTTCTCCTCTAATTTCACACTGGAAATAGTGATACTCATTTTTCATTGTTTTTTTTTTTTGTTTGTTTTTTTAAAAATCAGACATGGCAAAAAAATTAAAAATCAATGTTGTTGCTGATCATTGACATATCCCAGACCATAATTATCCCTACTCAACAATTACACTTTGCATTCTTTATATTGAAAATATAGAAGTTTTTGTGAGTCTTGTTTTTTTTTTTTTTTACAGAAATTGGCGTTTACATCATATAAACCAGTATTTAAAGGGTTACATTTTTGAAAATAATTGAAAACTTGGCAGTTATGATCAGAACTGAAGTGGAAGAACAGATCTACGGGAAAAAAAAGTGGGAAAAAAATATTAACATATTTTTAGGTCGTTATAAAAGGGGACAAAAATGTCCTTTTTCAGAAATTAAGTTGTGTTTTAAATCAGGTATGAGGGTTAAAGGGACAGTTCTCCTCTTCTGACATGAAGCTGTGTAACATCCCATATCAGCAACATCATTTCTGAACATCTTCTTACCCCCTGCTGCGTCCTGTGAGCAGAGTTCCAGCCTCGTTTTGGTGCTGATGAAGGTAGTCCGGCTAGTTGGCTGGGGTTTAAAAAATAAAGCGTTTTGCTTCTCAGAACAATATGCGTTCAACAGAGTAATACATTTGCATCACAAAATGGCTCTCCAGGAAAAAGTGATACGAAGGGAGAGAAAATAGGGCTAAGCAAAAAACGGCAACAGAACGATGAAGATAAAAAGTTATGAGGGAACAAACCAATGAAACAGAAAAATATAAAAAGTGGAATAATCCAAAACAAAATTCAACTTTTGTAAATAAATATAAATAAAAACAGAATTTAATGATATTAAAATCTAACATTTTATTCACATCAGAACATAGAAAAGTGTTTTACTCTTTTATTCAAATGATCTGATGGCAGCAACATGTCTCATAAATGTTGGGACGGCTCCATGTTTCCCCTTTTCCTTTAAAGGGACAGTTCGCCTCTTTTGACATGAAGCTGTACGACATCCCGTATCAGCAACATCATTTATGAACATCTTCATAGGGTGAGAAAATAATAATGACATGCTAATTATTATTTTAACAATAATAATATATTTTAATAAATTAAAATAATATTTTATAAAAATATAATATTTAAAAATATATATATTTTATGCATAGCGCTAGCCGGACTAGCCAGAGAGAAAAGAGGGCCAAGAGATTGTGAGCTCTGACTTTTTCCTGGAGAACGATTTTGTGATGCAAATGTATTACTCTGTTGAACGCATATTGTTCTGAGAAGCAAAACGCTTTATGTTTTAAACCCCAGCCAACTAGCCGGACTACCTTCATCAACACCAAAACGAGGCTGGAACTCTGCTCACAGGATCGGGAAGCGGCAGATGATTGGTGGATGGATAAATAGGAATGAGTCTGCAACAAACAGGCTCATTAGGGCCAAGGAAGCAGTTTATTAATTAAGATATTGAGTGTTGTATTAATTTAATCTCTCATCATCATGACTCTTAATCGTTTTCTCTTTGGTCATCAGGTAAGTTCGTTTCTGCTGCAACATAAGACGAAGGCACCATTTCCAAACCTCCCTTCATTCATGCAACGAATGAATTATGAGTGATAAGATGGCTGCTAAAGAGAAGAGGACAAAAAGTGAATGTAAAACACTGTCTGTGGCAGGACTATAATTCACTGTGGAGCATCTTATTTCTGAATCCATTTTATGGGGATCTATAGCTTGATTTGTTTCCAGTTGCAAGGAAAATTCCAATTTATGTTGCCCGGGTTTATCACCAGCCTTTCTGGGAAGTATTAGTATCGCCGGGGGAAGAATTTTTATTTGATTTTCCCAGTACAAACCAGCCCATTTCAGTTTGTTATCCACATACAAAAAATGATATTTGAGGGGAACTCTGGGTAATCCCAGAACCCAGGAAACCAATTCTCCCACAGTCTTAACGCTATGGTTCATAGTAGAATTGATTACATCAGCCTTTCAGCAAACTAATGCTCATCTTTTATAACAGCGAGTTGAACTCTAGTGGAACCTCAATGCTGGCTTACTCCAGTATATCTCTATTTCTTCTGTTTAATAGTTCATTTCTGGGCACCTTTTTATCTTTCAGTGAGTAAATATAGTTGCTGCTGTAGCAAACCTGCTTTGCCCCTCAGGGTCCAATAAAGTCTCATCCAATCGATGCGGCTCTGTCCAGCCACCAGCTAATGACTGCTCCCATCCAGATGTTGGGTGTATGAGTCAGTATTTGTGTGCAAACCCGACGCTCATGCCCTCCAGGAGTATAAAGTCTACATTAAGTGTTTTAGGATGTTTGATTAAATAAGACAGTGTAGTGTAATAGAAAAGCTGCATGATCTTAAATTTATTTGAAGCCAAAACAATACTTTTTATCTGAGCTTTCAGTTCTTGCATCATGACAACATTAAATACTTGATGATTATCATAACTAGGCCTGGGCAGCGATTAAAATGTTAAATCTAATTAATCACATGATTTCCCTGATTAATCACGATTAATCGCATTTGTACGCAGAATCCAAAAATGAATCCAAAAGTAGCGTATAGCTTTTAGCATTTAGCTTTATTTTAAATGTGCTGCCATATGAATGAAAGTGCCATAACATTTGTTGTGCAAACACACTTTTAACATCAGCATCTTTCTGTAGTTTTTATGTAGAAGCCTCGCTCCACTGGCTGTTTCCTTGAATGACTTGCTGCTATCAGTTGTGTGTTTTGCCTTTAAGTGATATTTTAGACTGGAACTACTACGCTGAGAAGACAATTCAACTTGGCAGAGTTTACAGATGACTTTGGTTCTGTCGACTCCGCCGTCTGGAAGAACTTTAAAATGAAAATGGCCGAGTAAAAGTTCCGTATCCTTCTCCATGTTTGGTGGATCCGCCGATTACTTTCTTTTCCTGTTCCACAGCAGACAGCAGCAGACTTTTACAAAATAAAAGCCTGTGAGCGACAGACTTTTACAAAATAAAAGCCTGTGAGCAACAGACTTTTACAAAATAAAAGCCTGTGAGCGACTGACTTTTACAAAATAAAAGCCTGGGAGCAACAGACTTTTACAAAATAAAAGAAATTTAAAAAAAAAATTAAAACTGTTGCGCGGTAAAATATTTATTGGCATTAAATAATTAACGAGTTAACGCAATAACGATTTAACTCGCCCAGCCCTAATCATAACCCTAAAATGTACTTTCATTGCTCAGAGATTACTTTAAAACAACTGCATTCCCGTCACAGCAGTTTTTATATCTGTGATTTATCTGGTCAAGAATAGAACAGACATCCTGTAACAGCTACGTTTGTTCACAAATAAAGACTGAAATTGCTACTCTTTCTTGTTTACATAATCATTATTTGATTAAGCTTTCTTCATAATTGTTAAAGGATAAAGCCTGGTTTATAGTCGGTAACGCAAGCCCTTGCGCGGTTGCAAGCCCCCGCTTGCGTGTGTCACCTCAATTTTCTAAACTTCACGCAAGAAAAGACGCAAGCCTACTACTTGAAAACGGCATACTCATCGATCAGACAGCATGCAGAGCGTTTACACACAGTGCACTTCACTCCTGCCCGAGCCGAAATCAGCCGGCCTGAAAAGCTGATTTCGCTTAAGCTATAAACTCTGTAAATATATAACTTTAGCAACATTTGAAACATTTTCAGGCGAGAAAGTAGTCGTTTAGACCCCCAAGGTGTTGAAAATCTGACAAAATACCGGCTATTTACAAGAAGAAGAAGCATGAATCACTCGAAGAGGTCCTGGCGGTGAATTTGCTTTCATCATAGTAGGCTTGTCATTGAAAAAACCCGCTACTCCACCTACTGTCCTGGCGGTGAATCGCCACGCAGCACACGCAAGCGCCGACAAAGCTAAATGAAGTATAAACGTCTCGAGCCATTAACATACGCGCAAGAAGAAAGCGCAAGGGCAGTAAAAAGAAGTATAACTCAGCCTTAAGACCGTTTTTTTGACATTGGGCCCTTGATTTCACATTATAACATGATGTTCTACTCACCCCTGCTTGTTGTTGGTCATTTGGAGCTGTTCCGAAGATATTCGCGAGGCGTCTGGCTGCTCTCTTGAGATATTCGGCCATGAAACGGTTTCCTATGGGCAAGCTTATACAGGTACAAACTATGCTGTTTATAATTTATTAATTACTGTACACTAGCACTGATAACGTGGAGGTGCGTCGCTTACTTAAAAAAATCCGGGTTACTAATTTTGAATTTTAGCCGAATGAATAAATAGGCAGCAGGTCTGTGGGCTGTCTGTGGCAGTAGCACGACGAGGACGTCAGTAACACCCACTTTACGACAAAAAATACAGTGAAGTAAAATGATGACATTTTATATTAGTTCATTCAACAAGACTTAACTCACAACTTAATATTTAAAACAAACATGTTTATTGAATGGAAGAAGAATAAATTGATTTGACATAACCTGACCAACAGACACTTAGTCATTTTACATAGAAATGCATGTTAGGATCAAAATACTAAATCAGTATGCTACACATATATCTATTAGGGAAATCAAATCAAAGTGAGGTAGTAGATTAGCAGTTTACACTGTGAATCCAGAGACATTTCAGGCCGGCTGTGAGGCGCAGAAATGCTCGTCAAGCATGACGAAGGCGGGGAAAAAACAAACTTTAATAGTGTGAGTTTCAGATGACATTGAAAAGCTTCTAATGTTTTACTGTGATAAGGAAATCACGCAAGTATTGCCATGTATGGGTTTTTTGTACATTTGTACAGTAACTAAGAATATTGTGATAGTTTTTTTCACTGTAATACAGATTTTAATTTTCCCGTATCTTTACTTCCCCGGACAGAAGGTCAGAAGGCCAGGGTGAAGCCGTTGGCTGCATCCATGGTGTGTCGCCCATTAAGATATCAGAGAAGAACACACGGTATTGCAACGGCACTGTGCAACGTGGGCAGGTTTACCACCGGTTCGTGTGCTTCCAGTCAGTTTCATCGAGCGTCGTTGGCCAAGAAATGTCTGAAGTTTCAGAAGGTGCGGAAAAGCAGAAGTAAGTGTTGTGTTGGCTAATATTAGGGTAATCTATAGCGATGTGAAGGACATTGTTAATGTAATTGTTTCTCCATGTGCTTCTACATAGGCCAGTCTGACCCCAACGGGTTCCACATCTGTTATTCTGAGAGCTGCTGTCACACCGTGGCGGAATCCATCTTTTTTTTTGGAGTGGAGCCTCAAACCAAGGTGTGCACGCTTGCTGAGGCGTTGGCGTGTGGTGGAAACCAGAAAGTAAGCGCAGCGGCCATGCGAAAGCAACAGTGAACGGCTCAGACTAAGAGAGTTTTAGGCCAAACTTACTTTGGTTTGGACAGCTGGATGTTTCAGAGATGAGGTGGAGGCACATCCAGAAGTGTGAAAGTAGGAGGTGTGGAGCGAGAGCTACGCCAGCCTGAGGTGTGCGACCCAACGAGATCCAACGGTCCAAACCAGACCAAACGGAGACCCAACGGGCCAAACAACGAGACCCAACGGGCCAAACAACGAGACCCAACGAGACCCAACGGGCCAAACAACGAGACCCAACGGGCCAAACAACGAGACCCAACGGGCCAAACAACGAGACCCAACGGGCCAAACGGAGACCCAGGCGTTGGCGTGTGGCGGTCATGCAACAATGAACGGCTCAGACTAAGAGTTTTAGGCCAAATTTTCTTTGGTTTGGACAGCTGGATGTTGCAGAGGTGAGGTGGAGGCACATCCAGAAGTGTGAAAGCAGGAGGTGTGGAGCGAGAGCTACGGCAGCCTGAGGTGTGCGACCCAACGGGCCAAACAACGAGACCCAACGGGCCAAACAACGAGACCCAACGGGCCAAACAACGAGACCCAACGGGCCAAACAACGAGACCCAACGGGCCAAACAACGAGACCCAACGGGCCAAACAACGAGACCCAACGGGCCAAACAACGAGACCCAGGCGTTGGCGTGTGGCGGTCATGTGAAAGCAACAATGAACGGCTCAGACTAATAGAGTTTTAGGCCAAACTTACTTTGGTTTGGACAGCTGGATGTTGCAGAGGTGAGGTGGAGGCACATCCAGAAGTGTGAAAGCAGGAGGTGTGGAGCGAGAGCTACGCCAGCCTGAGGTGTGCGACCCAACGAGACCAATCGATTTGTTACAGGCGGGTTAGAGCTACCAGGTTGTGAACCTGACAACTCGCGTGTTCAACAGCGGCGTCACGCTGAGCACCACCCCGTCCTCCATTATAAAAGAAATCGAGAACGTGAAGGAGCCGCAGACTCTCCAGCAGCCAGCGACAGCCGAGGACATCGAACTGGAAGAGGAAGCCACTGCCGCCCAAACCAGGGCAAAGCACCGGTGTTGTCGTTGCCATACAACGCAGGAGGACTTTTTGTGAGACCGTTTCCTTGATTTTCACCCCTTCATGCCACGAACCTAAAGTTAAGTGTTTTTCCATGCCATGCCATGCTTAGTCATTGGTTTTGTTTGTTTCACAGTTTAAGTCTTGTTATCCGGCTCAGCCGCGCTTTTTGTTTTATCTTAATTTGTAAATAAACCAAGCTTGCTTTTCTCACTCCTGGAGTCCGCATCCGTGTCCTACCACCCCACATCTAACACATGCGTGGGTGGGGTTGTTGCCTTTCGCATATCAGTTACGCCTTATAGGTGGTATAATTTATTTTATCCAGTTGCTGTCTCGTAAGTGTATTGAACAACTCCTTTAAAACCTGAGAAATACAAAAAGAAATAGAAACATTTATAGTAGCCCTCCATACTGACACCACACTTGCATGTGTGTGTGTTCCAGTTAAAGAAAACTTAAAACTCCACAAGCTTTATAGCATCTTCCATACACTGGGACAAAGAAGAGAGGTTCCATGAACGGGTTCACTAAGTCCGGCTGCTCTGTTTGAGGCCTGCTGCCCCAAACAAAAACAGTTTAAAATTTAGCTTCACCTCTACACAAGAGTCCCAAACAAGACAAGTTCCCTTCAGGGAATGGTTTCCTAGGTGGATACCACCGAGCTTTCCTCTCTCACCAATCTTTATCTACATTTTAACTTTGATGGGGCCTCTTTCACGACATTTATTGCAAATGTACATACTGTATATATTCTCAAACAACGCGATGGAGAATGCTCCGTTGGGCATCGAGTTTGTGCAACAAGCAGCTCATCACAGAGCATGTAGAGGGACGTAGCTTCATCTGGCTCTGCGTTCTCCATCTTTCTCCAATGCCTGAGTTTGTTGTTGTTGTTGGTGGTGAAGAGGTCAACAGGAAGTGGCTCTATTAGCAACAGCTGGAATGGGTACAGCGCCACCTATCATACCGGGGTATGACACGCTTTGTGCCTCTGATCCCATTCATTCACCGCCATATATCCAAGGAGAATTACCCTTAATAACTCAGTCTGATTGTAATTTAGCCAATAATCTGATCCTTTCAGAGCCATGTGACCCCACTGAGTGAATTGAAGCTTTGCAACTTGAGAATTGTGTTAATTGAGCTCTGATGTTGGATTTTAGGGTTCCCTCAAATTCTTTTGAGCAGGATATTTGGTGCGGGACTATTTTTTGGAATAATCTTTGTTTGTTTCTCCGGATGATGGTATCTAAGGAAACAGGACGGTGTGAGGTGCATAAAGAAAGTGGCTCGCTGATGTGTTTGTACAAGGTAATGGACAAATATGTAGAGATGCTGCTCAGAGGAAAGATATATCAGTGCTGAGATACAGACACACACAGGATGGTTTGTGTTTGGATAAGGTTTATTGGAAATGGGAAGGATGCATAAAATCAGCAGTCTTTTTGTTTGTTCCTCTTTGTAAACAACAGAAAGTTGTGTTTGTGCATCATTATTCCCATGCAGCAGCAGCAGCCTGATCTGGATGCAGATATTAAATGGAAGCAGGCTATCACCAGCAGATGATTCAGTATCTCCTTTAAACATAAATTTACCACAGACGGGATCCAAGGGAGAGACGAGCCACCGCTCAGGAAGTGGGCACTGAGGTCAGGAGTGTTCATAAATGACAGAACAAAGGACGGCAGCAATTTAGAGGGTGAGCAGGGGTGGGAAGAGGGTCAATTTACTGATGGGAAGTAAGAAAAGAGGCACTTTAAAGAAGAAAAGGCACGTTAAAGCCGGCTGAAACTCAATCTTAGACAAGAATTCTGTCTTCAACATGAACAAACATTCATGATGTGTGTAAATGGAAACTGTTACATTAACTTACAAAGTTAAAGGTGAATTAATCAAGACTCGTGCGTAGATCGTGTTCAGTCTATGGAGACTCATATTACTGCTAAGCCAGGGATGTTAACTGAGCTCAGCAGAGTGAGAACCGCAGTATTATATTTAATATTAGATTTAACTCGTTAATTATTTTGCGCCGATAAATATTTTATCACGCATTAACACAGTTTTTTTGGGGGGGGGGGGGCTTTTGTGCCTTTAATGGATAGGAAAGTTCAGAGAGAGGGGGAACAACATAGTTCAGAGAGAGGGGGAACAACATAGTTCAGAGAGAGGGGGAACAACACGCAGCACAGGGCCGTCCGATGCGGGATCGAACCGGGGCAGCTGCAGCGAGGACTATAGCCTCTGTACATGGGGCGCCTGCTCAGCCCACTACGCCACGGACCCCCCCTGCTTTATTATTTATTTTATTATTGTAAAAGTCTGTCGCTCACAGGCTTTTATTTTGTAAAAGTCTGTCGCTCACAGGCTTTTATTTTGTAAAAGTCTGCTGCTCACAGGCTTTTATTCTGTAAGAGTCTGTTGCTCACAGGCTTTTATTTTGTAAAAGTCTGTCGCGCACAGGCTTTTATTCTGTAAAAGTCTGCTGCTGTCTGCTGTGGAACAGGAAAAGAAAGTAACCGGCGGATCCACCAAACATGGAGAAGGGTACGGAACTTTTACTCGGCCATTTTCATGTTAAAGTTCTTCCAGACAGCGGAGTCGACAGAACCAAAGTCATCTGTAAACTCTGCCAAGTTGAATTGTCTTCTCAGCGTAGTAGTTCCAGTCTAAAATATCACTTAAAGGCAAAACACACAACTGATAGCAGCAAGTCATTCAAGGAAACAGACAGTGGAGCGAGGCTTCTACATAAAAACTACAGAAAGATGCTGATGTTAAAAGTGTGTTTGCACAACAAATGTTATGGCACTTTCATTTATATGGCAGCACATTTAAAATAAAGCTAAATGCTAAAAGCTATACGCTACTTTTGGATTCATTTTTGGATTCTGCGTACAAATGTGATTAATCAGGGAAATCATGTGATTAATCAGATTAAACATTTTAATCGTTGCCCAGCCCTAAGTTAAACATTCAGTTAGTTGATGGAGGGACTGATGGATCCTGAAACCACTGAGTTAGTTTGGGGGAAACAGCAGCAGCAGAGCAGAAGAGGAGCCTACGCCTGCATGTCTGCTGCAGTTTCCTTTATCTGAAGAAGACACGGCTCCCTCGGTGATTCATCCCTGGTTATATTAACGAAGGGCCTCCAGCTAGATGGTGTGTTCATTAAAACTTCGGAGGGAAGAGTTCCGGTGGAGTTTCCGCTCATCTGCCGCCCCGAGCATCTCGGCTGGTTCCTCTTACTGAGGAGCAGCACTCTGAGGCTCCTGGATGTCCGAACGTTTCACCTGATCTCTGGAAGGGAAGCTCCTCGGTTCTTTGTTCTTCCACGTCCCACACATGATGTAGAGTTTAGGAATGTACGGTAAAGCTAACCTGAGGTGTACTGGACACTGTGCCAGGTTTATTCTGACTCCTCTCCCTGATGTAGGCTTTCCTCTCTCATCTAGAATTAAAGGTGCTGATTCACATTCAAGTCACATCACATTCCACTCAGGACCGCGGACCCCTCTGCAACACCGTCAGCAGGGCTTAATTTGCCCATAATCCGATAGAAAAAAATATTAATAATAAAAAAAAAGTTTAAAAAATCTATACAATTTTATAAAATTATTAATATTAAATATGATATAATATTATCAATTATATATAATTAAGTTATATAAATTATACATGATAATCCGAACAAATCCCAGGAATTTAATGTTGTTTATTAAAGGGACAGTTCGCCTCTTCTGACATGAAGCTGTATAACATCCCATATCAGCAACATCATTTCTGAACATCTTCTTACCCCCTGCTGCGTCCTGTGAGCAGAGTTCCAGCCTCGTTTTGGTGTTGATGAAGGTAGTCCGGCTAGTTGGCTGGGGTTTAAAAAATAAAGCGTTTTGCTTCTCAGAACAATATGCGTTCAACAGAGTAATACATTTGCATCACAAAATGGTTCTCCAGGAAAAAGTCAGACCTCACAATCTCTTGGCCCTATTTTCTCTCCCTTCGTATCACTGCCTGCTGCCGACAGCCGCGCCTGTTACGGTGTTTGCTGCTCGGTCTGCACTTCGGTCTGCACGGTCTACACAAAGAGGCGAACTATGCCTTTTAAGATAGAACGACGTCATTTGAAAGACCAGACGGAGATCCGTTGTTGATGCACTGAGAGCTACTGGTCATCAAACCCTGCTTCGCAGACAAAAACTTTTTAAATTTGCAGCATCTGGGGAACAATCAGCAGAGAGGAACAAAGAGTTTCCTTTTCAATGCAAACATGTCAAAAAAACAGCTGAATTTACTGTCTTTTTTCAAAAAGAAGGAAGAGTTGCATGACGCTTCGAAACGAGTCCGAAAAGCCTCGACAAGCGGTGACACGGGCAGTTGGAACGGTCCTGCTGACGAGCAAAACCGGCTGCCCAACAGCTAGCCAACTTCACCGACAGCTAGCCAACTTCACCGACAGTTAGCCAACTTCACCGACGGCTAGCCAACTTCACCGACGGCTAGCCAACTTCACCGACAGCTAGCCAACTTCACCGACGGTTAGCCAACTTCACCGACGGCTAGCCAACTTCACCGACGGCTAGCCAACTTCACCGACGGTTAGCCAACTTCACCGACGGCTAGCCAACTTCACCGACGGCTAGCCAACTTCACCGACAGCTAGCCAACCTCACCGACGGCTAGCCAACGTCACCGACAGCTAGCCAACTTCACCGACAGTGAGCTAACTTCACCGACAGTTAGCCAACTTCACCGACAGCTAGCCAACCTCACCGACAGCTAGCCAACTTCACCGACAGCTAGCCAACTTCACCGACAGTTAGCCAACTTCACCGTCGGCTAGCCAACTTCACCGACAGCGGGCCAACTTCACCGACGGCTAGCCAACTTCACCGACAGTTAGCCAACTTCACCGACAGCTAGCCAACTTCACCGACAGCAAGCCAACTTCACCGACAGCTAGCCAACTTCACCAACAGCTAGCCAAGCCAGGGCAGGTGGCCGGTACCGCGGCAGCAGCAGGGCAGGTTGCCCGCCAGCCTGTGCTGTGCAGCATAGCCTAAAATAATTGTAAATTATTGTCATAACATTTATACCATGAATATTATTTGAAATGAAGGCTTGTAAGTCCCACAGCATTGTCAGTGGGCATCTGTATGTTGTTTTCAGCACTGTTTTCTGTTTGCGTTCCGAGACCTGTGCCCGTCTCGTCATATGTACTTTGCGTTCCGGCACCTTGTGATTTATAAGTTAAGCACTGACCGTCAGCATCATGTGTTAAAAGTAGAGATGTGACCCAGGCTGGCCACCCTCCTCATCATGACTAACATCCAGCATCCACACTGAACACTCGACTTACTGTAAACAGACAATCTAAGGGTGGGATGTGATTCAAACGTGAAATAAAAGTTTGCCTGGATAAACATGTGGTTAAACATGGTTAAACATGTCGTTAACTCATTGGCTGCCAGCCATTTTCAGTGCAGAGACACCCATACTGCCAAGTGTTTTTCAGTATTTTGACTGATTTTCCAAGACCCACAGAAAAGTGTGTCTTATGACTATGTACACACCGAAATTACCAAAAGAAAGAGTAGACTCTCTTCTTTCATCAGGAAAAAAAAAGTTTGTTTCTACCATTTTCAGTCTTTTAGTAATAGACAGTAGAACATAGGTTGGTTTCACCAAAAACAGCTGTTTGACCCAAAAAATTGAGAAAACGAGCTCTTTTTTCTCTGTTTAGTGTTTACAAGCCTAAGATTTAGTGACGAACTCCGCTATATTGTCCCCCAGCCGGCTCCGTTAAAAAACGCAATTGACGTCTATAGACGTCTTTGGCAGTGAACGTTTTTTTTTTAAATTGACGTCTATAGACGTCAATGGCACCGAAAGAGTTAAACATTGTTAAACATGGTTACACGTGGTTAAACATGGTTTAAGGTGGTCGTAAACGCGGTTAAACATGGTCGTAAACGCGGTTAAACATGGTCGTAAACGTGGTTAAACATGGTCGTAAAAGCGGTTAAACATGGTCGTAAACATGGTTAAACGCGGTTAAACGTTGTTAAAAAATGGTTACACGTCTGCAGTTATTGAGGTTTTACAAACTGCAAGCAGAGCTCTGCCTTCACAGTTTGCTGATAGATAGTCACCAGGCACCCTGACCGGGTATCAGTAGAAACAGAAAGTGTTAATAACTGGCTTTAATTAAGAGTAAGTGAGTCTGTGAAGCAGTCGGTGTTTCAGTGAGCGAGAACAGAGCAAATGAAGGGGAGAAAGGCTGTGAGAAAGGACCTGAAAGCGTCCTGCATCTTAAAATCCACCTTGTAGTTGAAATGCTTCACCTCCCCACGTGGTTAATTACCCCTGAACGCTCACAGCCAGATGATTAACCTTCTCATATATTTCACCGGCAGATGCAGAATCCTAATAGGTCGGAGCATTGTGTCCGGGTTCTGACTTTGGGACGCTTGCTGCAGCAGCTCCTAAACCTGCCGGGCAATAACAAAGGCTTTAATCTTTCCTCGGGGGTAATTTATAGAGTGGGGGAGGATGGGGGCTCTGAGGACAGCTGATAGATAAATCGTCTCAATGAACACTGAGAATGCAACCTTGCATCAAGGCCGGTGAGACTGCTGGAGGACAACAGTGGGGCTCGGAGGATCGTACCTTTCTTAAAGGAAGGTACAGTGTGTCCTGTGATGGAGCAGGTTGAGAAGGAAGCACACGAGCTCCTTTTTCCTTATGCCTTCAAGTAGCTTTATCATGGCTGCCAGTTACTTTCAGGCTGTTTCTGTTTAGGGAGTCACAGATACTGCATGTATGGTAATTAGGGCTGTAGCGATACACTGATCTCATGATACGATTCGATTCGATACTATTCGATAAGATTCTGAACGGTCCAGAGGTAAAAAACATTATTTTAACTAACCAGGACTCATGGTGAGATCGTGTTTACTCACTTGTCAACAAAGGTGGGTAGAGCAGCCAAAAAATGTACTCAAGTAAAAGTAAAAAGTATTCATCCAAATAATTACTTGAGTAAGAGTAAAAAAGTGCTCGGTGAAAAAACTACTCAAGTACTGAGTAACTGTTGAGTAACGTCTGATTTATTTGTTAACACAAGCATTCAATCAGACAGACAAAAATACTAAATAATCATCTTTAGGCCAATTAGAGTTCATCCAATTGATAAAATAAATTAAAATGAATTCATTAATTACAAAATAGCTTAAATTAAAATAATCCAGGTAAATTCAAGAACTTCAATAAAAAATAAGAGAGACTTAGGAAATGTTTAAAACATATGTAACCCATATGTAACCTAAAAAACAAACATTCACCTATCCATGGGGGAAAAAACGAGTTTAGGAAACTTAGCGCTACATGTTTCCTCAAGTTAGATGTTGAGTTTCTGCTGAAATGTGCGTTTGTTTTGGTTGCCACAGAAGACACATAATGTAGCTGCTGTTTCTCACTCTTTGTAAGGTAAACATGCTTTCAGTATGAGGCCTCGTCTGCGTCTTCATTTCCCACCGTTGGTTCTGACATTTTTCATCTGTTTCTTTGTTTGTTTGGTACGACTGCTAATGCTAAAGCTAACCCGTCCCGCCGCTGAGATCGAGTACGGTCACGTGACCAGACCGCACGGCTGCGTCTGATTGGTGGAACACAGTCAGGTGGTAGAGCCTTTGGTGGAAGTCTCTCTCTCTGTCAGAATAAAACATTAAAATGAGGCGTACGCGGGGGGATAAAAATAATGAGGCGTAGAATACCAAAGAGGTAAGAAGAAAAGTAACCAGCTCATTGTAGCCTAATGTAGCGGAGTAAGAGGACAGTTTCTGCTGCACACATCTACTCAAGGAAAAGTAAAAAGCATAGAGATTTAAAACTACTCCTAGAAGTATATTTTTTTCAAAAACTTACTCAAGTAAATGTAACTCGTTACTTCCCACCTCTGCTTTTCAACCTGCTGAGCTGCAAAGCTTCAGTACCAAACAGGAAGCTGATTAGCACGAAGTGATGGTGTGTAAAAAAAGAAAAAGACAGGGCGCCAAATGGAGGATTTGACCTAAATTGGATGGTGGCTGGGAATGTTTCAGTGAGCATCGGCTGCCAACAGCCGCAGGTGGAGCAGAGCTGGAGATCTGACAGTAATTAGGAGGAAGAGGACGGTTTCCCAAATCTGTCACGGTCGCTCATCAACTGCAGGACTCCCAGTCTGTCCAAATTTCTGCCTGCTTCTCCAGGAAATATCTGGCTCCTCATCCGTCTGGATGGGGAATCCATCTGTCTGCGGAGCAGCCTGCTGCTGTGGGTGCTGATACCCGGCTTTGACAGAGCTCACAGTTTTGATTAATGGCTCAGCTGTGAGTCAGAATTTGGTAATTGGCGACTGCCTCTCGCAGCCTTTTCTTTTTTCCCCGTTAGCGACTGACAGAGCTGCTGCTGAAGCCTGAGCCCTGCTCTGCAATACATTCAGGTTACTGTCAAACCTGGAGCTGCCTGCAGCCCGGAATAACTCTGCACCTTTTCCAGCAGATCTATATCATATAAAGCCTGAGGCTGGGACAGTTTGCTGGTGTTTGGGAGCTCCACTGGCTGAGAGCTGCTGATTGGTTCAGCCCGGCAACCTTGGCCTGTTTTAACCTTTTTATTTGAGTGTTAACATCACAGTCAGAGTCCACCATCAATCAGTTTCATCTCTTAAACTTAACTAAACCTAACTAATCCCAGCTGAAATAAACAGATTACGAGTATGAACAATAAACTTCATTCTTTCTTTGCTGTCCACAATATAAAATCTACTATCTACAAGATAAAATCGTCATGTATGATGCGATTCATCATGTATGATGTGTTTCATCATGTATGATGTGGTTCATCATGTATGATGTGTTTCATCATGTTTGATGTGATTCGTCATGTACGATGTGATTCGTCATGTACGATGTGGTTCGTCATGTACGATGTGGTTCGTCATGTATCATGTAGTTCGTCATGTACGATGTGGTTCGTCATGTTTGATGTGATTCGTCATGTTTGATGTGATTCGTCATGTATGATGTGATTCGTCATGTATGATGTGATTCGTCATGTATGATGTGATTCGTCATGTTTGATGTGATTCGTCCTGTATGATGTGATTCGTCATGTATGATGTGATTCGTCATGTATGATGTGATTCGTCATGTATGATGTGATTCGTCATGTTTGATGTGATTCGTCATGTATGATGTGATTCGTCATGTTTGATGTGATTCGTCATGTATGATGTGATTCGTCATGTATGATGTGATTCGTCATGTTTGATGTGATTCGTCCTGTATGATGTGATTCGTCATGTATGATGTGATTCGTCATGTATGATGTGATTCGTCATGTTTGATGTGATTCGTCATGTTTGATGTGATTCGTCATGTATGATGTGATTCGTCATGTATCATGTGGTTCGTCATGTACGATGTGATTCGTCATGTACGATGTGATTCGTCATGTATGATGTGGTTCGTCATGTTTGATGTGATTCGTCATGTATGATGTGATTCGTCATGTATCATGTGGTTCGTCATGTACGATGTGGTTCGTCATGTATGTTGTGATTCGTCATGTATGATGTGGTTCGTCATGTATGATGTGATTCATCATGTATGATGTGTTTCATCATGTATGATGTGTTTCATCATGTATGATGTGATTCATCATGTATGATGTGTTTCATCATGTATGATGTGTTTCATCATGTATGTTGTGATTCGTCATGTTTGATGTGATTCGTCATGTATGATGTGATTCGTCATGTATGATGTGATTCGTCATGTTTGATGTGATTCGTCATGTTTGATGTGATTCGTCATGTATGATGTGATTTGTCATGTATGATGTGGTTCGTCATGTATGATGTGATTCGTCATGTATGATATGATTCGTCATGTATGATGTGGTTCGTCATGTATGATGTGTTTCATCATGTATGTTGTGATTCGTCATGTATGATGTGATTCGTCATGTTTGATGTGATTCGTCATGTTTGATGTGATTCGTCATGTTTGATGTGATTCGTCATGTTTGATGTGATTCGTCATGTACGATGTGGTTCGTCATGTATGATGTGTTTCATCATGTATGTTGTGATTCGTCATGTATGATGTGATTCGTCATGTTTGATGTGATTCGTCATGTTTGATATGATTCGTCATGTTTGCTGTGATTCGTCATGTTTGATGTGATTCGTCATGTATGATGTGGTTCGTCATGTTTGATGTGATTCGTCATGTATGATGTGATTCGTCATGTATCATGTGGTTCGTCATGTACGATGTGGTTCGTCATGTATGTTGTGATTCGTCATGTATGATGTGGTTCGTCATGTATGATGTGATTCATCATGTATGATGTGTTTCATCATGTATGATGTGTTTCATCATGTATGTTGTGATTCGTCATGTATGATGTGATTCGTCATGTATGATGTGATTCGTCATGTTTGATGTGATTCGTCATGTTTGATGTGATTCGTCATGTATGATGTGATTTGTCATGTATGATGTGGTTCGTCATGTATGTTGTGATTCGTCATGTTTGATGTGATTCGTCATGTTTGATGTGATTCGTCATGTTTGATGTGATTCGTCATGTTTGATGTGGTTCGTCATGTATGTTGTGATTCGTCATGTTTGATGTGGTTCGTCATGTTTGATGTGATTCGTCATGTATGATGTGATTCGTCATGTATGATGTGATTCGTCATGTTTGATGTGATTCGTCATGTATGATGTGATTCGTCATGTATGATATGATTCGTCATGTATGATGTGGTTCGTCATGTATGATGTGTTTCATCATGTATGTTGTGATTCGTCATGTATGATGTGATTCGTCATGTTTGATGTGATTCGTCATGTTTGATGTGATTCGTCATGTTTGATGTGATTCGTCATGTTTGATGTGATTCGTCATGTACGATGTGGTTCGTCATGTATCATGTGGTTCGTCATGTACGATGTGGTTCGTCATGTTTGATGTGATTCGTCATGTATGATGTGATTCGTCATGTTTGATGTGATTCGTCATGTATGATGTGATTCGTCATGTTTGATGTGATTCGTCATGTTTGATGTGATTCGTCATGTACGATGTGGTTCGTCATGTACGATGTGGTTCGTCATGTATCATGTAGTTCGTCATGTACGATGTGGTTCGTCATGTTTGATGTGATTCGTCATGTATGATGTGATTCGTCATGTTTGATGTGATTCGTCATGTATGATGTGATTCGTTATGTTTGATGTGATTCGTCATGTTTGATGTGATTCGTCATGTAAGATGTGGTTCGTCATGTATCATGTGGTTCGTCATGTACGATGTGGTTCGTCATGTTTGATGTGATTCGTCATGTATGATGTGATTCGTCATGTATCATGTGGTTCGTCATGTACGATGTGGTTCATCATGTTTGATGTGATTCGTCATGTATGATGTGATTCGTCATGTACGATGTGGTTCGTCATGTATCATGTGGTTCGTCATGTACGATGTGGTTCGTCATGTTTGATGTGATTCGTCATGTATGATGTGATTCGTCATGTTTGATGTGATTCGTCATGTTTGATGTGATTCGTCATGTAAGATGTGGTTCGTCATGTACGATGTGGTTCGTCATGTATCATGTGGTTCGTCATGTAAGATGTGGTTCGTCATGTATGATGTGGTTCGTCATGTAAGATGTGGTTCGTCATGTTTGATGTGGTTCGTCATGTACGATGTGGTTCGTCATGTAAGATGTGGTTCGTCATGTACGATGTGGTTCGTCATGTATCATGTGGTTCGTCATGTTTGATGTGATTCGTCATGTAAGATGTGGTTAGTCATGTACGATGTGGTTCGTCATGTTTGATGTGATTCGTCATGTAAGATGTGGTTCGTCATGTACGATGTGGTTCGTCATGTTTGATGTGATTCGTCATGTAAGATGTGGTTCATCATGTACGATGTGGTTCGTCATGTACGATGTGGTTCGTCATGTTTGATGTGATTCGTCATGTAAGATGTGGTTCATCATGTACGATGTGGTTCGTCATGTTTGATGTGATTCGTCATGTAAGATGTGGTTCATCATGTATGATGTGGTTCGTCATGTACGATGTGATTCGTCATGTTTGATGTGATTCGTCATGTATGATGTGATTCGTCATGTACGATGTGGTTCGTCATGTACGATGTGGTTCGTCATGTACGATGTGGTTCGTCATGTTTGATGTGATTCGTCATGTATGATGTGATTCGTCATGTATGATGTGGTTCGTCATGTATAATGTTTTTCATCATGTATGATGTGGTTAGTCTTGTATGATGTGGTTAGTCTTGTATGATGTGGTTCGTCATGTATGATGTGATTCGTCATGTATGATGTGGTTCGTCATGTATGATGTGATTCGTCATGTATGATGTGGTTCGTCATGTATGATGTGGTTCGTCATGTATGATGTGATTCGTCATGTATGATGTGATTCGTCATGTATGATGTGATTCCTCATGTATGATGTGGTTCGTCATGTATGATGTGTTTCATCATGTATGATGTGATTCGTCATGTATGATGTGGTTCATCATGTATGATGTGATTCATCATGTATGATGTGGTTCGGGTTCAGGCTGATAAAAACGACCAAGCTCACCACCAAGAATCTCTTTAAAAAACAATGCAGTAGAAATTGTTTTGCAGCTGCGGAACAAGCCGGATTTGAATCGTACCTCGGTGCTGCTGTACCTGTCCCTCATCTTCCTGTAAATCTACATCAACACAATCTGACATGGAAGGTAAATCCCTGAAATCCTTCAGCATCACCCAACTGATTGGAGTTTTACCCCTGGCCATGTTTCCCTCTCTCAGCTCAGCGATAACGTCGATATGAAAGCCCTTCATAACAACCATGTTTGCTTTTAAGTGATGACGTGAAACCAGAGATTACCTATAATTGTGTTTTATGTCTTGAAGCACAGTGCGTGCACACAGAGAGTAAATAAGCAATGAGAAAAATACATTTTCTATTTTCTATTTACCCTTTAAACAAGCTGCATTACTGAGAGAAGTACCGTTTTCTACCTTTTTATTGTTTTATTGTTCAACAGATGAGACCTTTTTAGGCTGAAAGTCTATGTGTCGGTGGGAGAAGGTGGAGCAGAGAGGTATTATGAGGTCAGAACTGGATCCCAGGCAGTTCTGGGTGATTCAAAGTGGCTTGAATAGGGAACATAAATCACACATACCCCGAGGAGGGTTCATTACCTTGAAAATAAAGCTTTTACCGCTGATTGCATTCGGTAGCGTTGCAGAGCTCCAACAGCCAAAACAAGAATCATTTTGCTTTTGTCCTTGTTTTGTTTGCAGTGAGACGCAGAAACTTAAGCTTTAATGGCAGCATAACGCAGCCCTGAAACACGTGAGGGGTCGGGTTTTATTCCCAGCTATCGCCTAGTTAAGATTCTCAGGGAGTACTCTCTTTCCGCAGAGTCATTTCTCAAATGCCACGAGGAGCGGTGCCGTGATAACAGATGCGATGCACAGTCTGTCCTCCTGTGCCGGGCAGAAAATAACAAAGAGAACAGCAAGGTGAAGGCTTTCCAGTTGGACAATTCCTCACCTCGTGTCTTTCTCTTGTTTGTCTGTGACCCTCCTCTTCAGCAGTCCAGCCTCTCACTTGGAAATCAGTGGGCGATTGCTGACGTTCGCCTTCACGGTAACCAATCAGTGTTCGCTCAATGGCTACAAATCAATCGGCGCCCGGACAGCCTCTGCAATGCAGGGACGGGGCGACCGGAGTATTCTGCTCAGATGTGAGGGGCGGGGTGATGTATTCTTTTTAAAGCATTCTAGAACATTGAACTATAAATGGGATTCTGTCATTTTACTGAATATTCTTATAACATTCCAAGAATGTGGGCTTTGCTCCATGGCAACATTGTAGAGTTTTGAGCCAAAAACGCTTCTACTTTTTTCCTTTTATCTTTAAAATCTTGCTATAGTGGTGATGTATTCTTTTTAAAGCATTCTAGAACATCTAACTAAATGGGATTCTAGAATTTTACTGATGATTCTTAGAACATTCCAAGAACGGCTTCCAACAAACAAAGAAGAAGTGAGCTTTTTATGCCTTTATCTTCACCGTTTCCTCTTCTCTCTGCCTCGTCTTGCTTAACTCATCTGAAACTAGGCAGCAGGTCCAACTGAGGCACAAACGCAGTACACTGGAAGAAATGCCCCTCCAAAAATAAGTAAAAAGAACAGCAAAATGCTTGAAATAAGCAAAAAAATCTGTCAATGGAACTAGTGAAAATCGGCTTGTCAAGAATCCTTGAAATAAAATGTGATATTTGGGACTTTTGAGTTAAAAGTGATCTTGAAATTAGCTTAAAAACCTCTTCAAATGTAAAAAAAAAAAGCTTGTTTCATGTGATATGTGACTAAAAACAAGATGTTTTCAAGACTTTTTCACTTAACAAGATATTCCAGATGTATCAAAACAAGTCCCTATATCTGGCTGAAATGGTGCTTGTTAGGCAGTTGTGTCTTATATTAAGTGTAATGAGATACTCAATGAGACAAATATACTTGGTAAGATTTAGATTTTTTCCAGTTTATATGTGGGACTGACATGAATTATTCTGTTAATTACAGGTGAGCACATAAAATGCATCATTCAGAATATTACAGGTCAGATATCCAGGGTATCCGCGGGGTCTTAAAAAGTCTAAAATCCAATCATTTACATTTAAGGCCTTAAAATGTCTAAAATTCTCTTGAAATCTCTTAAAATGTCTTAAATACGATTTTGAAAGGTCTTAAAAATGTGTTCAAAACAAATGTATAAACTTCAGTCTCACTTTTAAATGTTTTGATTTTTGAGGACGCTATAATATATATATATACATATATACATATATATATATATATATATATGTATACATATATATATATATATATGTATATATATATATATGTATATATATATATATATATATATATGTATATATATATATATGTATATATATGTATATATATATATATGTATATATATATATACATATATATATATATACATATATATATATATATATATATATATACATATATATATATATATATATATACATATATATATATATATATATACATACATATATATATATATATATATATACATATATATATATATATATATACATATATATATATGTATATATATATATATGTACATATATATATATATATATGTATATATATATATATGTATATATATATATATATATATGTATATATATATATATATGTATATATATATGTATATATATATATATATATGTATATATATATATATATATATATATATATATATATATATATGTATATATATATATATATATATGTATGTATATATATATATATATATATATATATATGTATATATATATATATATATATGTATGTATATATATATATATATATGTATATATATATATATATATACATATATATATATGTATATATATATATATATATATATATATACACATAGTGATATACTGGCAATGAGAAGATTGATGAGCTGTTCCAGAACATGTTCCCTGATTCTGAGATGGCCAAAACGTTTCAGTGTGGAAAAGACCTTTGTTTTGCAAGTAATTCCGAGACTCCTTCTTTCCAGTATGGATGTGAAATGGGTCTTAAATTTGTATTAATTATGGTCTTTAAAAAAGTCTTAAATTTGACTTGTTGAAACCTGCAGAGACCCAGGATACCGTCACTGGTTCCAGACAGTTTCAACATGTTTAATCCGATTCTATAAGTCTTATTTTCATATCCAATCATTAGGGAAGTCTATTATTTATTTGGTGAAACATATCAACACTTGTTCAGCTTTGTACAGCTGTTGTACAGATGTTACAGATGTGATGTTCTCTGAAGTTTTTCTGAACCGACAGTGAAAACCTTTTCTCAGGTTTAATTACTTTTCAATAAGCCTGAACTGAGCTGATGGTCATTTAATCTAAAGGAGCCACTAAGTTAGTGTGGCTCTCCTTTAGTTTGAATATCTCTTCTGATGAACTAAAGCAGTGAGGCACATTAATATCAGATACTCTGAGCACTGTGAGATAAATGAAAATATGGGGACACATCATGAAACCTCTCTTTGCCATCATCTAATCATTTGCAGCTGAATGCGTTGCACTCCAAATGTGCGTCATTACTCAGCACCTCCAATCAGCTCCGGCAGACTTTAATGAAACCTGCCGACACTCCAACCTGAGGGGAGCCTAAACGAGAGTCTTCCTGCTAACTGTCTGAGATGTCAAGGCGATCTCTTCACTCTCTGTTTCTTTCTGAGGTGGAGCGACTCCGGTGAGGAGGAGGGGAAGGGGGCAGAGGGCGCCCGATCCGCATTAACTGGGCGCTTCAGTTAGCCGGTGTGTAAAGCCGGAGGTGAGGAAGGTCACGGAGAGTCTGCTGAAGAGAGCCAGATGAAGGAATACTGCACCAACAACATGGCTGAGCGGAGGGGTGTTAAAATTGGCTTTGTTCTTAGACATTATGAATGAAATAATCTTTGTACTTTTCCATGACCTAAAATGATCCAGGATGGACACGAGACATGACCTTAACTGACCCAGACAAAACAGGGAACCCTGGGAACCCAGGTGCAGAGGCACACACACATTATTTGGCTTATTCAGAGACATTATTTGGCTTATTCAGAGAATATGACGAAGCATGTTGAACCTACTCATATCCAATCATATTTGATCAATAAGGTGTCAAACAATGACACATATAAATACAAAATGTTACCGGAAATCGAGGCTCTGTCTGACGGATTCCTGCGAGCGTTCTGTCAATCCGAGTCCAGCGCTGAGATACTCCATTTGTTGCCAGAAAGAAAGACTTCATTTAACTTGAGATTACTCCGGTTTGTTCTTGATCTATCTAACAATTGGTGCCATGACCCCGAAGAGAAGGAATTCAGTCTGATCCCTTCACCTCTCCCCTGAGCATCAGGACGGGGATATTATCACCGCAGCTTTACACCAAAGGTCCGCTCAGAGCATCCAGCCCAGGATCTGAACACGTTAAACACATTCAACACATTCAACCCTCATCAGCAGTTCATGAGATGTGCATTTCACTGGATGTCTCCCCATATTTTTAGTTTTAGGTTTTAGAATCATGTCTTGTATTTAGTTTGTCATTGCCTTCCCCACAGTTTCTGTTTGTCTTTGTCCCCAGCTGCACTCAGTCACCAATCACTCCCAGTTCCCTATTCAGTTTCCAGGCTCCCGTCTTTTTGTGAGATCTTTTTTTTTTCTCTCCTGATTTTCACCCCTCATGCCATGATATTGGATATTCGACAGATATTCACAATAAGGAAATAAGGTGTCTTTTTTTTCAAACCAATATCAAACCAACTTCACCACGGTCTGTAGCGGCAGCTGCAGCAGACACATTTCCGGAAAGGTACTGGCGTGATTAAATTCATTCTGGACTCTCTCTCCGACCACATGAAGACCTCGGGACACTTCGGTTTGGCTTTAGGGACCCTCTACTCACTACCACGTAAGTGTTATGTTGTTTGGAGCTGTAGAAGAGGTATAAAAATAGCGTTTTGTAGCGGCGACATGATATGCCCCGGTCACTTCCAGGCTAACGACTTTTGGCTAAAAACGGTCAAATCGAAATTCTCAAAACACATCCGAATGACATGATTTTGATGTCAACTCAACGTATGTACTCCCAACATCCCGTAAATTGATCTAAAGTGCATTTTACTCCGGATTATCCCTTTAAGTGTTTTTCATTATCATGCCAAGTGTTTTGTTTCCTTTAGTCGTGTTCATATTTTTTTGTCTCACAGTTTAGTTTTTTTGTCATCCGGCTCAGCCGCACCCCTTGTTTAACTTTGTTTTGTGAAGCGGCCAGGAGACGAAGGGACCAGGAGACGAAGGGACCAGGAGACGAAGGGACCAGGAGACGAAGGGACCAGGAGACGAAGGGGCCAGGAGACGAAGGGGCCAGGAGACGAAGGGACCAGGAGACGAAGGGGCCAGGAGACGAAGGGACCAGGAGACGAAGGGACCAGGAGACGAAGGGGCCAGGAGACGAAGGGGCCAGGAGACGAAGGGGCCAGGAGACGAAGGGGCCAGGAGACGAAGGGACCAGGAGACGAAGGGACCAGGAGACGAAGGGGCCAGGAGACGAAGGGACCAGGAGACGAAGGGACCAGGAGACGAAGGGGCCAGGAGACGAAGGGGCCAGGAGACGAAGGGACCAGGAGACGAAGGGACCAGGAGACGAAGGGGCCAGGAGACGAAGGGGCCAGGAGACGAAGGGACCAGGAGACGAAGGGGCCAGGAGACGAAGGGGCCAGGAGACGAAGGGACCAGGAGACGAAGGGGCCAGGAAACGAAGGGACCAGGAGACGAAGGGACCAGGAGACGAAGGGACCAGGAGACGAAGGGACCAGGAGACGAAGGGACCAGGAGCCGGCCTGAAGCTGATTTCTCTTAAGCTCTAAACTCTGTAAACTTTAGCAACATTTGAAACATTTTCAGGTGAGAAAGTAGTCGTTTAGATCCCCAACGTGTTATAAAACTTGACAAAATACAGGCTGTTTATCATTTTGTTCCCACAAATTCGGCGCTACTAAAGCTAGCCGCAGTGAGCAACGCACTTCCTGTTATGGACGATCGGCGATATGACGATTGGCTACGTCACATTACGTTGCATCTTGGGTAGTTTGAGTATGAGTAGTAACCTCATGATGCATACCCAACATTTAGGAGAATCTAGTATGCATCCGGGAACTTAAAAAAAGTTAAAGTCAGTAGGAGTAGTAGGAGTAGTAGGAGAAGAAGGCGGTTTCGAACACAGCCATTGTGTTGTGGGAAGTCTGAACCAACAGCACAAACAGCTTTGCTGCAAATATTGATGCAGCATTAAGTTATTCAGCCTCCTCTGAGGTGCAGCTGCATCAGAAACCTTTAGAGAGGAAGACATCATCCAGTTTGCTGTGTTTATTACGCATGATGCAGGACACGAGACAGAATTAAGACTAATGAGGAACTGGAAGCAGAGAGGGTCTCATTAGGAGGTAATGAGAAGGTGTTCACTCGTGTCCTTCCCACCGAGCTGTTGGGACATATCATAACTCAGCTGGTCATATGTAGAGGAACCAATTAGGACAGTTACTGACCCAGCTGATCATTAGCAGAGATGGGTAGTAACGAGTTACATTTACTTGAGTAAGCTTTTGAAAACATTATACTTCTGGGAGTAGTTTTAAATCTCTATACTTTTTACTTTTCCTTGAGTAGATGTGTGCAGCAGAAACTGTCCTCTTACTCCGCTACATTAGGCTACAATGAGCTGGTTACTTTTCTTCTTACCTCTTTGGTATTCTACGCCTCATTATTTTTACCCCCCCCGCGTACGCCTCATTTTAATGTTTTATTCTGACAGAGAGAGAGACTTCCGCCAAAGGCTCTACCACCTGACTGTGTTCCACCAATCAGACGCAGCCGTGCAGTCTGGTCACGTGACCGTACTCGATCTCAGCGGCGGGACGGGTTAGCTTTAGCATTAGCAGTCGTAGCAAACAAACAAAGAAACAGATGAAAAATGTCAGAACCAACGGTGGGAAATGAAGACGCAGACGAGGCCTCATACTGAAAGCATGTTTACCTTACAAAGAGTGAGAAACAGCAGCTACATTATGTGTCTTCTGTGGCAACCAAAACAAACGCACATTTCAGCAGAAACTCAACATCTAACTTGAGGAAACATGTAGCGCTAAGTTTCCTAAACTCGTTTTTCCCCCATGGATAGATGAATGTTTGTTTTTTAGGTTCCATATGGGTTACATATGTTTTAAACATTTCCTAATGGCCCTGTCACACTGTTGCGTATGGCACTAGCGTATGAAAATTATCACTCATATGCTGGTATACGCTGACATACGCCAGGGGAACGTTAGGCATAGGTTGTATACGTTTCAAGCACGTTGCCATACGTTGGCATACGCTGAGGCAGAAATAAATTTTTGAACATGCTCAAAACTTTTGTGCGTATGGTTAATACGCTAAGCATACGCTTGGCATACGCTGAATACGCTAGAGGTACGATATAGGTACGTTACTGATAGGTCGAGAACGCTGGACATAAATTGCCATATGTTGGCATGAAGGTGTACCGTACAGCTAGCGTATTTATAGCCTGCGGCAGGCAACCGACGACGGGAGCGGTCAGGAGGAGGAGTTGGGGATCTTGATCGCTCAGAAGCATGTAACTCATCAGCCGCAGGTGCATCAGGCATTTCAGCAGGTTTGGGTGAGAATGATTCTTGTGTTTTTTTGCCTTTTTCTCGGCCCAGGGCAAACGACGATTGCTTCTTGGGAGGCATGATCGAGATGAATGTCTCGAGAGATGTTGATAGCGCGTCGTGCAATAATGGAGCAATGTGGAAAGGCTGCTGATATAGGCGCGTTGAAACGTACGCTGGGCATGCGCAGTTCATATGCTACTCATACGCTAGTCATACGCAGAGTACGCTGGTTATACGTTGTTCATACGCTGACATACGCTGGCCATAAGCTACTCATACGCTACTCATAGGTTCAATACGGTAAGTATACGCACAATTCTTTATTTTCAAGGACTTTTCGTGCGTATGAAAATTAATAATATACTCATACGCTTCTCTCATACGCAACAGTGTGACAGGGCCATAAGTCTCTTTTATTTTTTATGGAAGTTCTTGAATTTACCTGGATTATTTTAATTTAAGCTATTTTGTAATTAATTCATTCATTTTAATTTATTTTATCAACTGGATGAACTCTAATTGGCCTAAAGATGATTATTTATTTAAATTGATGTCAATTTAAATAAATTGACTTAAATTGATGTAAAGTGCGTTATAAATAAAATATATTATTATTATTATTATTATTATTATTATTATTTAGTATTTTTGTCTGTCTGATTGAATGCTTGTGTTAACAAATAAATCAGACGTTACTCAGTACTTGAGTAGTTTTTTCACCAAGCACTTTTTTTACTCATACTCAAGTAATAATTTGGATGAATACTTTTTACTTTTACTTGAGTCATATTATTCTGAAGTAACAGTACTTTTACTTGAGTACAATTTTTGGCTGCTCTGCCCACCTCTGGTCATTAGCATGCTGCAGCTAGCGACTAGCAAAGGATTTGGATCGCTACTGGCTCGGCTGATCCAGGCTGTGATGAAGCTAGTTACTCAGATAATTCTTGGTCAGATTAGCCACTAATCTGTCATTTTTTAGGGCTGGACAACGATTAAAATGTTTAATCTAATTAATCACATGATTTCCCTGATTAATCACGATTAATCGCATTTGTACGCAGAATCCAAAAATGAATCCAAAAGTAGCGTATAGCTTTTAGCATTTAGCTTTATTTTAAATGTGCTGCCATATGAATGAAAGTGCCATAACATTTGTTGTGCAAACACACTTTTAACATCAGCATCTTTCTGTAGTTTTTATGTAGAAGCCTCGCTCCACTGTCTGTTTCCTTGAATGACTTGCTGCTATCAGTTGTGTGTTTTGCCTTTAAGTGATATTTTAGACTGGAACTACTACGCTGAGAAGACAATTCAACTTGGCAGTGTTTACAGATGACTTTGGTTCTGTCGACTCCGCCGTCTGGAAGAACTTTAACATGAAAATGGCCGAGTAAAAGTTCCGTACCCTTCTCCATGTTTGGTGGATCCGCCGATTACTTTCTTTTCCGGTTCCACAGCAGGCTGCAGCTGGCGCCGTCCAGTCCCACATCGGACGGCCCTGTGCTGCGTGTTGTTCCCCCTCTCTCTGCCCCCTGCTTCCTGTCTCTCTGAACTTTCCATTAAAGGCACAAAAGTCCTCAAAAAAAATTTAAATTTAAATTTTTTTTAAATAAAAATAAAGAATATGTGTTAAGCGTTATGCGCGCGATAAAATATTTATCGATGTTAAATAATTGATACGTTAACGCGATAATAACGAGTTAACTCGCCCAGCCCTAGTCATTTCATTTATTTTTTTCAACTGGCTGGAGCTGTGCAGCATATCACCAGCAGCAGCTGATTAAATTGATCCTTTTCTGTGGTGTTTTGTAAAACCAGAGCATTTATTGTTTTGGTCATTTTATCACACGGGGGATCAGATACTGTCCGAGGCAGAAATGCTCCATCAGACCCAAGGTCGAGTCAATCTGGCAGAAAAACGAGCTCTCCATCTGCAGCCTCAGACTGTCCATAACGGCAGGCAGGGCCTAATAAGTTCACATTAAAACATTACTCATGTTGCACTGCCTGACAGAGAGCCCGTGACCTTAATCTACCACAAGAGGTCAAGCTCACACCGGCGTGAGGCCCTCTGCAGGAACTCATTCCACTGACAATAAGTGGTTGTGCGGCCAGGCAGACAAAACCTCTCAAAACTTAATCTGTCAGAAAGCGTTTGGTTGGACCTGAGCACCCTCTGTCCAGCCGGGCTGCCCCCAGCAGCCTGTTAAAGCTTCGGACCCGCCGTGTGTTAAAGGGGCATGGTGCTGGAAACATCTGTTTGGATTCTGTTTCACATTCATGAGTCCCACCTCTTTATAAAATGGTCGTGTTGGATGTGCACAGGAAGAGCTGATAATACTGCAGAGTTTCTGCTTTTATCTGATAATACTGCAGAGTTTCTGCTTTTATCCTGAGAATACTGCAGAGTTTCTGCTTTTATCTGATAATACTGCAGAGTTTCTGCTTTTATCTGATAATACTGCAGAGTTTCTGCTTTTATCCTGAGAATACTGCAGAGTTTCTGCTTTTATCCTGATGATACTGCAGAGTTTCTGCTTTTATCTGATAATACTGCAGAGTTTCTGCTTTTATCTGATAATACTGCAGAGTTTCTGCTTTTATCCTGATAATACTGCAGAGTTTCTGCTTTTATCTGATAATACTGCAGAGTTTCTGCTTTTATCCTGATAATACTGCAGAGTTTCTGCTTTTATCCTGATAATACTGCAGAGTTTCTGCTTTTATCTGATGATACTGCAGAGTTTCTGCTTTTATCTGATAATACTGCAGAGTTTCTGCTTTTATCCGATAATACTGCAGAGTTTCTGCTTTTATCTGATAATACTGCAGAGTTTCTGCTTTTATCTGATAATACTGCAGAGTTTCTGCTTTTATCTGATAATACTGCAGAGTTTCTGCTTTTATCCTGATAATACTGCAGAGTTTCTGCTTTTATCCTGATAATACTGCAGAGTTTCTTCTTTTATCTGATAATACTGCAGAGTTTCTGCTTTTATCTGATAATACTGCAGAGTTTCTGCTTTTATCTGATAATACTGCAGAGTTTCTGCTTTTATCTGATAATACTGCAGAGTTTCTGCTTTTATCTGATAATACTGCAGAGTTTCTGCTTTCATCTGATAATACTGCAGAGTTTCTGCTTTTATCCTGATAATACTGCAGAGTTTCTGCTTTTATCTGATAATACTGCAGAGTTTCTGCTTTTATCCTGATAATACTGCAGAGTTTCTGCTTTTATCTGATAATACTGCAGAGTTTCTGCTTTTATCTGATAATACTGCAGAGTTTCTGCTTTTATCCTGATAATACTGCAGAGTTTCTGCTTTTATCCTGATAATACTGCAGAGTTTCTGCTTTTATCCTGATAATACTGCAGAGTTTCTGCTTTTATCTGATAATACTGCAGAGTTTCTGCTTTTATCCTGATAATACTGCAGAGTTTCTGCTTTTATCTGATAATACTGCAGAGTTTCTGCTTTTATCTGATAATACTGCAGAGTTTCTGCTTTTATCTGATAATACTGCAGAGTTTCTGCTTTTATCTGATAATACTGCAGAGTTTCTGCTTTTATCTGATAATACTGCAGAGTTTCTGCTTTTATCTGATAATACTGCAGAGTTTCTGCTTTTATCTGATAATACTGCAGAGTTTCTGCTTTTATCTGATAATACTGCAGAGTTTCTGCTTTTATCCTGATAATACTGCAGAGTTTCTGCTTTTATCTGATAATACTGCAGAGTTTCTGCTTTTATCTGATAATACTGCAGAGTTTCTGCTTTTATCCTGATAATACTGCAGAGTTTCTGCTTTTATCTGAGTTTCTGCTTTTATCTGAGTTTCTGCTTTTATCTGATAATACTGCAGAGTTTCTGCTTTTATCTGATAATACTGCAGAGTTTCTGCTTTTATCCTGATAATACTGCAGAGTTTCTGCTTTTATCTGATAATACTGCAGAGTTTCTGCTTTTATCTGATAATACTGCAGAGTTTCTGCTTTTATCTGAGTTTCTGCTTTTATCTGAGTTTCTGCTTTTATCTGATAATACTGCAGAGTTTCTGCTTTTATCCTGATAATACTGCAGAGTTTCTGCTTTTATCTGATAATACTGCAGAGTTTCTACTTTTATCTGATAATACTGCAGAGTTTCTGCTTTTATCTGATAATACTGCAGAGTTTCTGCTTTTATCTGATAATACTGCAGAGTTTCTGCTTTTATCTGATAATACTGCAGAGTTTCTGCTTTTATCCTGATAATACTGCAGAGTTTCTGCTTTTATCCTGATAATACTGCAGAGTTTCTGCTTTTATCTGATAATACTGCAGAGTTTCTGTTTTTATCTGATAATACTGCAGAGTTTCTGCTTTTATCTGATAATACTGCAGAGTTTCTGCTTTTATCTGATAATACTGCAGAGTTTCTGTTTTTATCCTGATAATACTGCAGAGTTTCTGCTTTTATCTGATAATACTGCAGAGTTTCTGCTTTTATCTGATAATACTGCAGAGTTTCTGCTTTTATCTGATAATACTGCAGAGTTTCTGCTTTTATCTGATAATACTGCAGAGTTTCTGCTTTTATCTGATAATACTGCAGAGTTTCTGCTTTTATCTGATAATACTGCAGAGTTTCTGTTTTTATCTGATAATACTGCAGAGTTTCTGCTTTTATCTGATAATACTGCAGAGTTTCTGCTTTTATCCTGATGATACTGCAGAGTTTCTGCTTTTATCTGATAATACTGCAGAGTTTCTGCTTTTATCTGATAATACTGCAGAGTTTCTGCTTTTATCCTGATAATACTGCAGAGTTTCTGCTTTTATCCTGATAATACTGCAGAGTTTCTGCTTTTATCTGATAATACTGCAGAGTTTCTGCTTTTATCTGATAATACTGCAGAGTTTCTGCTTTTATCCTGATAATACTGCAGAGTTTCTGCTTTTATCTGATAATACTGCAGAGTTTCTGCTTTTATCTGATAATACTGCAGAGTTTCTGCTTTTATCTGATAATACTGCAGAGTTTCTGCTTTTATCTGATAATACTGCAGAGTTTCTGCTTTTATCTGATAATACTGCAGAGTTTCTGCTTTTATCTGATAATACTGCAGAGTTTCTGCTTTTATCCTGATAATACTGCAGAGTTTCTGCTTTTATCTGATAATACTGCAGAGTTTCTGCTTTTATCTGATAATACTGCAGAGTTTCTGCTTTTATCTGATAATACTGCAGAGTTTCTGCTTTTATCTGATAATACTGCAGAGTTTCTGCTTTTATCTGATAATACTGCAGAGTTTCTGCTTTTATCTGATAATACTGCAGAGTTTCTGCTTTTATCTGATAATACTGCAGAGTTTCTGCTTTTATCCTGATAATACTGCAGAGTTTCTGTTTTTATCTGATAATACTGCAGAGTTTCTGCTTTTATCTGATAATACTGCAGAGTTTCTGCTTTTATCTGATAATACTGCAGAGTTTCTGCTTTTATCTGATAATACTGCAGAGCTTCTGCTTTTATCTGATAATACTGCAGAGTTTCTGCTTTTATCCTGATAATACTGCAGAGTTTCTGCTTTTATCCTGATGATACTGCAGAGTTTCTGTTTTTATCTGATAATACTGCAGAGTTTCTGCTTTTATCCTGATGATACTGCAGAGTTTCTGCTTTTATCCGATAATACTGCAGAGTTTCTGCTTTTATCCTGATAATACTGCAGAGTTTCTGCTTTTATCCTGATGATACTGCAGAGTTTCTGCTTTTATCCTGATAATACTGCAGAGTTTCTGTTTTTATCTGATAATACTGCAGAGTTTCTGCTTTTATCCTGATGATACTGCAGAGTTTCTGCTTTTATCCTGATAATACTGCAGAGTTTCTGCTTTTATCTGATAATACTGCAGAGTTTCTGCTTTTATCTGATAATACTGCAGAGTTTCTGCTTTTATCTGATAATACTGCAGAGTTTCTGCTTTTATCTGATAATACTGCAGAGTTTCTACTTTTATCTGATAATACTGCAGAGTTTCTGCTTTTATCCTGATAATACTGCAGAGTTTCTGCTTTTATCTGATAATACTGCAGAGTTTCTGCTTTTATCCTGATAATACTGCAGAGTTTCTGCTTTTATCCTGATAATACTGCAGAGTTTCTGCTTTTATCTGATAATACTGCAGAGTTTCTGCTTTTATCCTGATAATACTGCAGAGTTTCTGCTTTTATCTGATAATACTGCAGAGTTTCTGTTTTTATCTGATAATACTGCAGAGTTTCTGCTTTTATCTGATAATACTGCAGAGTTTCTGCTTTTATCTGATAATACTGCAGAGTTTCTGCTTTTATCTGATAATACTGCAGAGTTTCTGCTTTTATCTGATAATACTGCAGAGTTTCTGCTTTTATCCTGATAATACTGCAGAGTTTCTGCTTTTATCCTGATGATACTGCAGAGTTTCTGCTTTTATCTGATAATACTGCAGAGTTTCTGCTTTTATCTGATAATACTGCAGAGTTTCTGCTTTTATCTGATAATACTGCAGAGTTTCTGCTTTTATCTGATAATACTGCAGAGTTTCTGCTTTTATCCGATAATACTGCAGAGTTTCTGCTTTTATCTGATAATACTGCAGAGTTTCTGCTTTTATCCTGATAATACTGCAGAGTTTCTGCTTTTATCTGATAATACTGCAGAGTTTCTGCTTTTATCTGATAATACTGCAGAGTTTCTGCTTTTATCTGATAATACTGCAGAGTTTCTGCTTTTATCCTGATAATACTGCAGAGTTTCTGCTTTTATCTGATAATACTGCAGAGTTTCTGCTTTTATCTGATAATACTGCAGAGTTTCTGCTTTTATCCTGATAATACTGCAGAGTTTCTGCTTTTATCTGATAATACTGCAGAGTTTCTGCTTTTATCTGATAATACTGCAGAGTTTCTGCTTTTATCCTGATAATACTGCAGAGTTTCTGCTTTTATCCTGATAATACTGCAGAGTTTCTGCTTTTATCCTGATAATACTGCAGAGTTTCTGCTTTTATCCTGATAATACTGCAGAGTTTCTGCTTTTATCTGATAATACTGCAGAGTTTCTGCTTTTATCTGATAATACTGCAGAGTTTCTGCTTTTATCTGATAATACTGCAGAGTTTCTGCTTTTATCTGATAATACTGCAGAGTTTCTGCTTTTATCTGATAATACTGCAGAGTTTCTGCTTTTATCTGATAATACTGCAGAGTTTCTGCTTTTATCTGATAATACTGCAGAGTTTCTGCTTTTATCCTGATAATACTGCAGAGTTTCTGCTTTTATCTGATAATACTGCAGAGTTTCTGCTTTTATCCTGATAATACTGCAGAGTTTCTGCTTTTATCCTGATAATACTGCAGAGTTTCTGCTTTTATCTGATAATACTGCAGAGTTTCTGCTTTTATCTGATAATACTGCAGAGTTTCTGCTTTTATCCTGATAATACTGCAGAGTTTCTGCTTTTATCTGATAATACTGCAGAGTTTCTGCTTTTATCTGATAATACTGCAGAGTTTCTGCTTTTATCTGATAATACTGCAGAGTTTCTGCTTTTATCTGATAATACTGCAGAGTTTCTGCTTTTATCTGATAATACTGCAGAGTTTCTGCTTTTATCTGATAATACTGCAGAGTTTCTGCTTTTATCTGATAATACTGCAGAGTTTCTGCTTTTATCCTGATAATACTGCAGAGTTTCTGCTTTTATCCTGATAATACTGCAGAGTTTCTGCTTTTATCTGATAATACTGCAGAGTTTCTGCTTTTATCTGATAATACTGCAGAGTTTCTGCTTTTATCCTGATAATACTGCAGAGTTTCTGCTTTTATCTGATAATACTGCAGAGTTTCTGCTTTTATCCTGATAATACTGCAGAGTTTCTGCTTTTATCTGATAATACTGCAGAGTTTCTGCTTTTATCTGATAATACTGCAGAGTTTCTGCTTTTATCTGATAATACTGCAGAGTTTCTGCTTTTATCTGATAATACTGCAGAGTTTCTGCTTTTATCCTGATAATACTGCAGAGTTTCTGCTTTTATCTGATAATACTGCAGAGTTTCTGCTTTTATCTGATAATACTGCAGAGTTTCTGCTTTTATCTGATGATACTGCAGAGTTTCTGCTTTTATCTGATAATACTGCAGAGTTTCTGCTTTTATCCTGATAATACTGCAGAGTTTCTGCTTTTATCCTGATAATACTGCAGAGTTTCTGCTTTTATCTGATAATACTGCAGAGTTTCAGGTTTTATCTGATAATACTGCAGAGTTTCTGCTTTTATCCTGATAATACTGCAGAGTTTCTGCTTTTATCTGATAATACTGCAGAGTTTCTGCTTTTATCTGATAATACTGCAGAGTTTCTGCTTTTATCCTGATAATACTGCAGAGTTTCTGCTTTTATCTGATAATACTGCAGAGTTTCTGCTTTTATCTGATAATACTGCAGAGTTTCTGCTTTTATCTGATAATACTGCAGAGTTTCTGCTTTTATCTGATAATACTGCAGAGTTTCTGCTTTTATCTGATAATACTGCAGAGTTTCTGCTTTTATCCTGATAATACTGCAGAGTTTCTGCTTTTATCTGATAATACTGCAGAGTTTCTGCTTTTATCTGATAATACTGCAGAGTTTCTGGTTATGCTATTCATTCGTGTTTGTGTCATGAAAATGGGTTTTGCGCCATGTTTTTAGTTCTTCGTTTTGTGTTTTATCATGTTTTAGTTTCTCATGCCGTGGTGTTATGTCTTTAGTTTTCTCGCTCATGTTTACCTTTAGTTTTCGCCTCAGTTTCTCTTTCCTCAGGCACCATGTTCAGGTCATTAGTTTCACTAATGACACCTGTAATCGTGATTTACTTGTAATCGTGATTTCTTTCACACCTGCACTCGTTCTCATCAGTCCCCACCGTGTTTAGGGTCCCTGCTTTCTCACAGTCGGGGTGAGATCCCTGCAGCTTCACCATTTTCCTTTTATATCAAGTCAAGCTAAGTCTTTTTGTTTTTGTCTAAGTCATGATCATGTTTTGTTTTCACAGTTCAGTTCTTGTCATCCGGCTCAGCCGTTTTCATGTTAACCTCGTTCTCTGTTTGAAAATAAATCGAGTCTTGTTTTTTAAGTCCACATCTGTGTCCTTACGCCTCGCACCAACGCATCGGAACAGTTTGAGTGTGTTTCATATTTTAGTTTTACTCCTGGGCCACCTGTAGAGTTGATGCTACAGTGAGAGAAGTGGAAGTTACGCAGGATGCTGTGCTGCCATCTCATACTGCTGCAGCTTCAGATGCTTCACATGCAGCAGCTGCATCTGTTTAATAAGGAAATGTGGGAGGAGAGGCATGTTTGCAGTTCAAGAGCTACATTAGAACCATAGAGCCCCCCCATATAACCCCCACCCCCCGGGTACCAGCTGATGGTTAACAACAACAAAACCTTCAGAGCTCCAGATGCTGCAGAGCGAAACGTCTAAAGATTTCCTTTAGATCTGATTCAATAAAATCATTTTCCCCGGGAAGTTCAGTTAATGCTGTGAACTGCAAACAGAAGAAGAACTAGAAAGCTGCAAGCAGCTTTATGCGGGACCGATATGTGTGCACGTTGGGATGTGCGCTGGACGCTGGAGCCGCAGCTCTGCCCACACGCACGACACCCTCTGCGTACGTACGAGCACATAATAACCCCAATGCAGAGGGGTTTTTGAAAATTCTAGGGGGCGCCACTGAGCCATTTAGCTCCGCCCACACACGATACCCTTTACATACGTACGAGGTCGTCAGGGTGGACGTGTGTGCCAAGTTCCATGACCTCACGATGATGATAAGGCTTTCAAATCACAAACGCCATCACACGATTTTCACCGCCTGGCCACGCCCACACCGTTCAGAGTTTGGAAAAGTTTCTCCATGAATGTTTCCCCCCCCATGTCTTAAGAGTAACCTGGCCAAGTTTGAAGTCTGTAGCATTAAATCTGTAGGACAAGTTCGATCATATGCAAGGCGTGGAATCGGTCAAAAATGGCACCAAAACGCACTTTCCATCCAAAATGGCCGCCTTCCTGTGGACGTGGGACCATGGCGGCCTGAGACTTTTTTGTGCGTCTGGGCATGATGAATGAGTGTACTGAATTTCGTCGTCGGAGGTGAAACTAAGCCCAATGTGGGGACCATTTTTAAGCATCGTAGGGGGCGCTACAGAGTCAATGAGCGACTCCCAAAAATATAAAGTTTAGATTCTTTCATGTCGTCGGCTGGCAGGTGGCGCTCGCAAAATTTCATGAGTTTGTGAGCAACTTTTTCAAAGAAGAAGAAGAAAGAAAGAAAGAAGAAACCTTACAGATACAATAGCAGTTTCTCTGCTCGGTCCCTAATTATCGCTGCATCACATGACCTGATTCTGAAAAACAGAGTAATTACTGCAGGGATGTGGACAGCCGGGTTATATTTCACCTCAGTGATCGATCCCCTCCAACACGTTATTTATATCTGCCACCGGACTCCATGCGGATCGGCCTGAAACAGCTGACTGCAGCAGTCCCACCCGTGCACGGCACCCGTGCTCGGCGGGGAAATTTATTTCTCTCATTCAGCAGGCTGTGCTGAACCCAAAGTTTGGGAGTCCATTGATCGGGGGCGCTGGAGCGTTGGCCCGTCAGGTCCGATGTGTGAGGCGTTAACGGGGCTCTTTGGGGCTCTTTGGGGGCTCTTTGGGGCTCTTTGCTTTAGTGTGTGAGGCGTTAACGGGGCTCTTTGGGGCTCTTTGCTTTAGTGTGTGAGGCGTTAACGGGGCTCTTTGGGGCTCTTTGGGGCTCTTTGCTTCAGTGTGTGAGGCGTTAATGGGGCTCTTTGGGGCTATTTGGGGCTCTTTGCTTTAGTGTGTGAGGCGTTAATGGGGCTCTTTGGGGCTATTTGGGGCTCTTTGCTTCAGTGTGTGAGGCGTTAATGGGGCTCTTTGGGGCTCTATGGGGCTCTTTGCTTTAGTGTGTGAGGCGTTAACGGGGCTCTTTGGGGCTTTTTGGGGGCTCTTTGGGGCTCTTTGCTTCAGTGTGTGAGGCGTTAATGGGGCTCTTTGGGGCTCTTTGGAGCGTTAACGGGGCTCTTTGGGGCTCTATGGGGCTCTTTGCTTCAGTGTGTGAGGCGTTAACGGGGCTCTTTGGGGCTCTTTTGGGCTCTTTGGGGGCTATTTGGGGCTTTTTGGGGCTCTTTGGGGCTCTTTATGGGTCTTTGGGGGCTATTTGGGGCTCTTTGGGGCTCTTTGCTTCAGTGTGTGAGGCGTTAATGGGGCTCTTTGGGGCTCTTTGGGGCTCTTTGCTTCAGTGTGTGAGGCGTTAATGGGGCTCTTTGGGGCTCTTTATGGGTCTTTGGGGGCTCTTTGGGGCTTTTTGGGGCTCTTTGGGGCTCTTTATGGGTCTTTGGGGGCTATTTGGGACTCTTTGAGGCTCTTTGCTTCAGTGTGTGAGGCGTTAATGGGGCTCTTTGGGGCTCTTTGGGGCTCTTTATGGGTCTTTGGGGGCTTTTTGGGGCTTTTTGAGGCTCTTTATGGGTCTTTGGGGGCTCTTTGGGGGCTCTTTGGGGCTTTTGGGGGCGGCGGCGTGCACCTGAGGCTGCATCAGTGCAGCCCTGCAGCCGTGCACGGACTAGGGAAGTTATTTTAGGAGCCCGGCTCCATCCGGAAACACATTCTCTGGCATTTTCTGTGGTAAAAGTCATAAATCATTGAGTATTGATTGTTGGAGTCTCTTTAACAGGCCAGACGTGGATCGAAGATTTTGTCTGTCGGCTTTTGAGATTGTCCAATAAATTAGTTTTTTGCCGTTAATAAAAAACAAAACAAAAAGTCTGGATGTGTTTCCAAACTGAGCTGAACTCACCTGCGGATCAATCACTGCTGAACCTGCTGAAAGCAGTTTTAACCAGTGCAGTGAGTTTCTGCCTGTCACTCAGTGGGGTCACATGGCCCTGAAAGGATCGGATTATTGGCTAAATTACAATCAGAATGAGTTATTAAGTGCATGTAGACACCTTAATCTGACTAAGAATTGGATCGGATCGAGTTACTCGCGATCGGTTTAACGGGATAGTTCGCCTGTTCGATAGTTGGTCTGCACAACAGGTAAACAAAGGAAAGGAAACAAAAGGAAAGACAAGGAAAGGAAAGGAGAGGAAAGACGCCTGCCGACAGCCGTGCCTGTTACGGTGTTGGCTGCTTGGAAGCAGGAGTCTGCACTTCGGTCTGCACAGGAGGCAGCACCTATCATACCGGGGTATGACACGCTTTGTGCTTCTGATCCCATTCATTCACCGCCACATATCCAAGGAGAATTACCCTTGCTCAGCTCAGTCTGATTGTAATTTAGCCAATAATCTGATCCTTTCAGAGCCATGTGACCCCACTGAATGATGCATAAAGGCCTCGGTATGCTTCTCCGTCGGCTGTCTGATACCCAAGGCATTTGCCCTCCCGATCAGCAGGCGGCGCTACGTTAGACGACCCAATCTGGCGACGTCTATGGTGAAAGTGGTTGATTGTTTGTTCACCTTCCGGCTCCGTTCCTCCTCACAGTGAACGATGGTGACCGACAGAGAAAGACTGTTGTTGGAGTTGGAGCTTGTTGATGTTGAAATGCAAATAATTCTGACCAAATGTTGACCGGCACACAGTAAACTCTTTCAGAAATGGCGGCGTTGTTGTTCTGAGAGGAAGGAGCTAAACCGGGAAAGGGATTCCGGAAACTATGTTGTTAGCCGACCAATCACAACCCTAGCGGTCTCCGCGAGTCTCCGCCTCCTCGACGGATAGATAGGAGAGCGTCTCTGGGAGGGTCTCTGTAGGCGACCATAAATCAGGCTTAAGGAGGGATTATGAATCCTAAAGGGTGAGGAGGCTGGAGTGCTTCGGTGATGGTGGCGTAAGCCTCACCTGGCAGTTATGACCATAGATGTGTATAGAATGGCTAGATGTGTTACGTCTGAGTTTAGAACGTCCGCACAAGTCGGCCATCTTACCACAGGGTGAGATGTCCGGGAGCCAGTCAAACCTGAGGTAACCATAGTTACGGTAAGTGATCTGCTCTGACGCTATTACTCTTATCTCACAGAAATCTCCACGATATTACACTATTTTACATAATAAAAGACCCTGTGCGATATTTTATTTATCCGGTCATCTGTGCAATAAGTACGTCACTACTGTGCAATATCTTATCTATTTATGGTCAGACTATGTGCATACAATGTGTAATTAACACAAGTGTAGTGCAATATGGGCAATAACTCAACCATAGTGCTATAACTTATTTTATTTAACTCTCTTTACTTTGTATATCTTGTATAGCCTAAAATCTTTTTTACACTTTGTTTTAGATTATTCTATATTAATTATATTTTAATGCTATATTATATTAATTATTCTATATTATACTGTATTTTAGATTTATAGAGATCCTATGTGTGTGTTTGGAGCTACTGGGTACTTGAATTTCCCTGAGGGAGTCATCCCAAGGGATAAATAAAGTTGAGTCATGGGGCAAATAAACCTGAAATATTTACGTTTTTATTTTAAAAAATAAATATGGACTTCGTCTGTAATGTGATAATTAGCTTACTACTTTGATGTTTATAATAACCTAAACGTTTGAGAATTAAGCAAGTTATGTCTTGAATGTTTGAATGTTTCACCATCAGCACAATGAGAGAGCTGCCTGTGGTAAGATGGCCGCCATCTGCGGACGTTCCACTCCGTTGCCCAGCAACGTGGACGAGACATCTAGCCATTCTATACATATCTATGGTTATGAACCTATATCTCTGACCCACTCCGGTCAACATTTGCTTTAGCTTTAAACTTTCGGTTTCAGGTGTTCAGGGATTAAAAACGACTTAGTTTCAGGAAAACAACAAAACATCAGCTGCATTCATCCATTTCCTGTACGTAGGGTCGCTCTTATCCCAGGTGCCGTTCACCCTGGGCGGGTCTTCTTGGCCACCAGGAGAGGGACAAACTGCTGTTTGCACTGCAACCTGCAATATTGCACAACATTGCTTATGTTATAGGTTAGCATAGGTCTTAGATTAGCATAGGCTATTATGTGTATTATATGTTCAGCATCTAATCCAATCCAATTTTATGTATAAAGCACTTTACAACAACCTCAGTTGACCAAAGTGCTGTACAAAAAATAAAAGCAAAGAAATTTAAAAGAATAAAATACTAGAATAAATTAAAAGGCACAAAACAGCAATATAATTTAAAACAATAATAATACTAAAAATAGCAATTTCACATTTCAACATCTCACATCGTGTCAAAAGCCTGGGAGAAGAGATGCGTTTTAAGATGGGATTTAAAGTACAGCTCTTGTAATTAGCGTTAAAATGTATATTGTATATTGTAGTATCCACATTGCCTATCTATCTATTGTTATTGTCTTGTAAATATTTTTGGTAGAGTACTTATGACATGACATGGTATGGCTTGTTATGGTAGCTGCTGTACGGTGTCCTGTCCTAAGAATTTCAGTGCCCAGTCCGACTGTTGTTCTGTGTATCTGACAATAAAAGACTTTATTTGAAATGAGACAACCAACCGTGCACACTCACTGGATACATGGATTCTCTCCAGGTGTTCCACACAGAAAGGTCTCAGCTGGGATCCAAACCAGGAGACTCTGGTGCTAACCACTGTACCCCCGTGCAGCCGGTGTCCAGGTGCTGCAGCTGTAAAACAAGCCCACACCATCAGCCTTCCACCGCCGTGCCGGACAGTTAGAATCAGGTGTTTTATATCCACCTTTCAACTGTTTCCCAGCTGCTCGTTAGCTCATGTTAAGGCACAGAGGCGTGGGTTGGAAGCCCTTCTCATGCCAGCATCTTCCAGCTGTGGCCACCAGGGGGCAGAAAGGTGCAACTTAGAAAAAGTAAATGAATCATTAATGGACAATGACTCAATTTGACCTGTTTTTTGTGTTTCATGTTGATAAATTAGAGTAAAGCAGGTTTGTAGGCAGACGTTCTGAAAAATATATGAAAGTTGATTCGCTCTAATGTGGATAACTGGCTAAGTGGATGGCATCTGATCTATAATGCATGCTGAGGTTGGTTATGTTTCTGTCTCCTCATGAATAAATTCTGCATCTGAGTCACAGAGCCAAACGTCTGCTCTTCGCGGAGATAATCCCTCAACATCTCAGAGACATCCAGAAGGAATTAAAACAGTTCTCAGGGCATATTTCAGAACTTTTTTTGCTCATATGGATCATAGTTTTCACATAAAGCCCAAAAGTCTGTTTTCCAGGTTGTAAAATTCTTGCCTGATCCAAAACTAGGGCTGGGTTTTATTGCGTTAACTCGTTAATTTTTTAACACCGATAAATATTTTATCGCGCATTGACGCAGGTTTTATTTTTTTAAATTTTTAAATTAAATTTTTTTTTTAATTGTTAATTTTTTTTAATTTAAAAAAAAAAATTGGAGAGGGGGAACAACACGCAGCACAGACCACCCCTGTTTTATTATTTTATTTTGTAAAAGTCTGTCGCTCACAGGCTTTTATTCTGTAAAAGTCTGTTGCTCACAGGCTTTTATTTTGTAAAAGTCTGCTGCTCACAGGCTTTTATTTTGTAAAAGTCTGCTGCTGTCTGCTGTGGAACAGGAAAAGAAAGTAATCGGCGGATCCACCAAACATGGAGAAGGGTACGGAACTTTTACTCGGCCATTTTCATGTTAAAGTTCTTCCAGACGGCGGAGTCGACAGAACCAAAGTCATCTGTAAACACTGCCAAGTTGAATTGTCTTCTCAGCGTAGTAGTTCCAGTCTAAAATATCACTTAAAGGCAAAACACACAACTGATAGCAGCAAGTCATTCAAGGAAACAGACAGTGGAGCGAGGCTTCTACATAAAAACTACAGAAAGATGCTGATGTTAAAAGTGTGTTTGCACAACAAATGTTATGGCACTTTCATTCATATGGCAGCACATTTAAAATAAAGCTAAATGCTAAAAGCTATACACTACTTTTGGATTCATTTTTGGATTCTGCGTACAAATGAGATTAATCGTGATTAATCAGGGAAATCATGTGATTAATTAGATTAAACATGTTAACCGTTGCCCTGGCCTAGATAAAAACAAAGATGGCTGCCTCGGTAAGGCGTCCCGGTGATGCCTGAATCGTGCAGACAGCAGCTGAACTCGGTCCTTCCTCTCACTGATGGAACCTGTCGGCTCTGCTTTAGCAGCAAACCTTTCTTTTGTCCTCTTTGGCCTCAGACTTCTCCTCTTCCTCCTCCCTCCATCTCCAGCCCTGCTGACCTCTCGGCCTCCCCCGCCTCCCATTATCTCCTCTGCTCCTCCCTCCTGAGGTCCTCGGAGCTTCTCTTCCCTTCTCACCTGTTTCTCTTTCTTCTCGTTTCTTTTCCTCTTCCTCCTCATTACCTCTTTGCTCTGTTTTCTCCAGACTCTTGTCCTCTCCTCGCTCTCTGTTTCCCTCTCTTTTTATCCTTTGTGTGCTTCTCTGCTTTAGTTATTTCTCTCCTTGTGTTTTGTTCGCAGCCATCCGGCCTTATTATCTTATTTTTCTCTTATTTTTCTCACATTTGTATCATCCTTACCCCCTTTAGTTTGCATCCATTATCTTCCTCCCCTCCTGCATCCATCCTACGCAGCACATAAATCACCTTTTACCACCAGTCGCCCCCCCCCCCCCCCCCCGCTGGCTGCTGTGTCAGAGGACGCTGGAGGATGAGCTTCTGCTAGATAGATAGATGGATAGATGGATGGATAGATGGATAGATAGATAGATAGATAGATAGATAGATGGATAGATAGATGGATAGATAGATGGATAGATAGATAGATAGATAGATAGATGGATAGATAGATGGATAGATAGATAGATAGATAGATAGATAGATAGATGGATAGATAGATGGATAGATGGATGGATGGATAGATAGATAGATAGATAGATAGATAGATAGATGGATAGATAGATGGATAGATAGATGGATAGATAGATAGATAGATAGATAGATGGATAGATAGATGGATAGATAGATAGATAGATGGATAGATAGATGGATAGATAGATGGATAGATAGATGGATAGATGGATAGATGGATGGATAGATAGATAGATAGATAGATAGATAGATGGATAGATAGATGGATAGATAGATGGATAGATAGATGGATAGATAGATAGATAGATAGATAGATGGATAGATAGATAGATAGATAGATAGATAGATGGATAGATAGATGGATAGATGGATGGATAGATAGATAGATAGATAGATAGATGGATAGATAGATGGATAGATAGATGGATAGATGGATGGATGGATAGATAGATGGATAGATAGATGGATAGATAGATGGATAGATGGATAGATAGATGGATAGATAGATGGATAGATAGATGGATAGATGGATAGATGGATAGATAGATGGATAGATGGATGGATGGATAGATAGATAGATAGATAGATGGATAGATAGATAGATGGATAGATAGATGGATAGATAGATAGATGGATAGATAGATGGATAGATAGATAGATAGATAGATGGATAGATAGATGGATAGATAGATGGATAGATAGATGGATAGATAGATGGATAGATAGATGGATAGATGGATAGATGGATAGATAGATGGATAGATAGATGGATAGATAGATGGATAGATAGATAGATAGATAGATAGATAGATAGATAGATAGATAGATAGATAGATAGATAGATAGATAGATAGATAGATAGAGATAATTACTTTATTCATCCCAATTTGGGTAATTGTTGTGTTGCAGCAGCATACAGTAAAGATATATGTAAACAATTAAAGTGAAAACAAGCAAATAGAATACAATAGAATAAATATAAAATAAAATAAAATAAAATGGAATAAAAATAGTGAATAAACATGCTCGTGTCTCTTCATTCTGTCCAGTAAAGGAAAGATATTTATATATATATACCCATGAGATATTTGTCTCTACTTCTTCTCTGATCACACTTTCACCAAACAGAAGCTTCTTTTTGTTCCTTCCACCTTTAAACCGTCCAAAGCAACACAGAAGTGTTATTTCAAAGTTAATAGGTGGTTTTTTTTAACATTCTGTTTGTTGGATTTTTCCGTATTCAAGACAAGTATTTGAATAACTCATTCTGAACATATTTTCAACCCGAGCCCCCCCTCCCACTCACTCCCCCCATTTCCCATTACTGGTATGTATGTCTACAGAAATGTACTTAAATACAAATTATAATACAATAGGATCATAACATAAAATAGGCACACAAAAACAAAACAAAAAAGTAAATAAATAAATAATATAATAAAACACATGAAGAGAAGTACATATAGTCCGGTTCACTGTGTACTTTTATGGGAATTTTGGGGGGATTTGTTGACCTATACATTTTTGGAATATGCAGATCTCGGGGATTCCAAAAACCAATGTTGCCACTTCTACAGACACCTGTATGGCGGCCATTTTGATATTTCAAAACGGGCGCCATAAAATACAGAATTTCAGCTACCTTGGCCTCTAAGCAACCGAAAATCGCAATTTAACATGTCCATCCTATGTTTTCTTGGTCAAGGAATCCAATGGTGACTTACAAATTATGCTCAGAATCGTGCTTTGGCGCCCCCAAGGGGTGGGAAAGAAAATCGCTACCCTTCTTCCCTCTCAAGTAACATACATCACTGATTCTTGAGAGTTGGGACAAAGCATGTCCCCACGTAGAAAAGTGAAATTTATATAAAAATTCAAGCAATTCATGAACCCCATTAAATCAGGAAAAAACATGGTCTGCGATATCCCTGAGGACCTCTTTCCATTCCTCTGCCTGTGGTGAATGCAAGAATACCACGGTAAGTTAACCATTTTTTGATATTTTGATATAAAATACAATAGTGGATTTAATTATAGTATTTTATTCAGATTATTAAGACAGCTAGCTAATTTTGACAGTTGCTAGTTAGTAGCCTAATTGCCAAAATTAGCTGGCTGGTTGCTGGAATGTTGGCAGTTGCTTAGCATTAGCTAGCTAGCTGCATTGTTTTTTTCCTTATGTCAACAAGGTTATTGAGATGACTAGCAAAAAAAGTAAGCGAGGGAAAGCCTAGGCTACATATTTTATTACATTAGAAAAGTGTAAAAAAGTGTAATTGTGAAAATACATAGATAAATATATAAAAGAAAAGCCAAATAAAATATAAATAGTTTCTGTAGTCAGCAGCTATATCTGGTTTTGGTGTGGCCCTTCAGTCCACTCAGATTACCCCATATTCCCTCAAATGGTGTTTTTTTAAAGACGTTGACTGTTCTGAGCCTTCAGTTATCAGGCCCCTCTCTGAGGGACCAGCTGCCAGTTTGGGAGGCAGAGCCTTCAGTTATCAGGCCCCTCTCTGTGGAACCAGCTGCCAGTTTGGGAGGCAGAGCCTTCAGTTATCAGGCCCCTCCCTGGGAACCAGCTGCCAGTTTGGGAGGCAGAGCCTTCAGTTATCGGGCCCCTCTCTGTGGAACCAGCTGCCAGTTTGGGAGGCAGAGCCTTCAGTTATCAGGCCCCTCTCTGTGGAACCAGCTGCCAGTTTGGGAGGCAGAGCCTTCAGTTATCAGGCCCCTCTCTGTGGAACCAGCTGCCAGTTTGGGAGGCAGAGCCTTCAGTTATCAGGCCCCTCTCTGTGGAACCAGCTGCCAGTTTGGGAGGCAGAGCCTTCAGTTATCAGGCCCCTCTCTGAGAGACCAGCTGCCAGTTTGGGAGGCAGAGCCTTCAGTTATCAGGCCCCTCTCTGTGGAACCAGCTGCCAGTTTGGGAGGCAGAGCCTTCAGTTATCAGGCCCCTCTCTGAGAGACCAGCTGCCAGTTTGGGAGGCAGAGCCTTCAGTTATCAGGCCCCTCTCTGAGAGACCAGCTGCCAGTTTGGGAGGCAGAGCCTTCAGTTATCAGGCCCCTCTCTGTGGAACCAGCTGCCAGTTTGGGAGGCAGAGCCTTCAGTTATCAGGCCCCTCTCTGTGGAACCAGCTGCCAGTTTGGGAGGCAGAGCCTTCAGTTATCAGGCCCCTCTCTGTGGGACCAGCTGCCAGTTTGGGAGGCAGAGCCTTCAGTTATCAGGCCCCTCTCTGTGGAACCAGCCGCCAGTAAATGTCCGGGAAGCAGACACCCTTTCCACTTTTAAGACCAGGCTTAAAACTTTCCTTTCTGATAAAGCTTATAGTTAGGGATGGCTCAGGTGATCCTGAAACATCCCATAGTTAAGCTGCTATAGGCCCAGACTGCTGGGGGGCCTCACCTGTCACAATTCCAATTGGCTTGAATTGGACTTTATTATTTAAGTGCCTTGAGATGACATTTGTTGTATTTGGCGTGATATAAATAAAACTGAATTGAATAGCTCTTGTTTGATGTGGTTCTTTCCTTCGGCTCTGATAAATATATCGTGTGCCCAAAGGAGTCACACTCAACAACATTACAGGATCATAAATATTTAGCAATAAATTGGGCAACAGATGCTGGAATAACCTTTGACGTCACTGAGTTGTGTCTGAGTTGCTGCTGGAAAAAGCCACTAATCTATGCTACATTTCACACTTTTTATTCGGTACTGATGCTGTTGTGGTTAAAATTAGGTTCCAGTTCACATCAGTTCATCTCTTTTACATATTTCTTAACCACATGATTTTGATGACTAATTTTGATTTCCTGTCCAAACCGAACAAAACAGCGACTGGCAGCAAAAGTAACATGTAAAAAAATACAAGAAAATGAGGAATGTTCCCATTAAAGCTTCAAACCGAAGTCTCTGGGCCATAATAAAACACTTAATATCTCCAGATAATTACTCTGACCTCTGCAGGATATCTGCAGGAGGATTAAACATTCATGGCATGTCCCTGTAGAAAGATGAGTCTCTACTCATAATAGCAGCTCGTCAGCTTTGCTGTTTTCTGTTGCCACGGATGTACAATATTTACAAGCTGTGGCACGGCTTTATGAGCCCGGCTCCTGATACATATTGGATATGTATCCTGCAGTTAATTAGTTAATGTGGTTGAATCGCAGCCAGGCTGATGACACCGGTTCACGGCACCTTGGAGGCGTTAAGTGATGCAATCGATTGGGCCGGCTGATGGCGTCGCTGTGGAGAGGACACCTTCTGTATGCACGGCCTCCTCCCACAGAGCAGAAATAAAGCCCTGAGGAAGGAAACTCTGTGATGAGACTCAGAAAACATGAGATTACAGGAACGGATCAAATAACAATAATTTAGATAGGAATGGTGATTATAAATAATTGCTTTTCTTCAAAGACGAATTATCCAAAAACCTTCAGAAATGATCCCAGTTTGTCTAAAAATGGGCCTCGAGACACAAATAATAATAATAATAATAATAATAATAATGATAAGAATGATAATGATAATAATAATGATGATGATAATAATAAAGCTTTTTGCAGTTTCTCTGATATTGTAACAAGGACAAAACAAACATGGAAAAATTAAGCACAAATTAAAGGCTGTTTCCACAACCTAATTATCCAAAAAGTAAAGAAACTGTGTTGAATGTGAATATTTCCACTAACCTGGTGGATTATCTCATAACTTGGTTATTTTACAACAGATTAGTAAACAAAAAGAGCTTCTAGAAGATACTGAATCTTTCATAAGATGCAAAGAATGAAGATTCTTAACATAAAGTTGCAGAATTGTTTCCACCTTTGTTAATAAAATAAGAGAATCATTAAAAGTAGACACATTATGCCATTTTTCTTCCAAGTTACTGAGGTTTTAACACCATCTGTTGTGAATAAGCACCACAGTCTGTCCTCCTTAACTCTTACAGCTCTGTCTGCAGTCTCTGTCTGCTCATATAGTCTGAAAGCTGTGCAGAACATTGTTCTTTTCAGAGTTCCAGTCTGATCCATTTTATTTGCCAGTGATCTCACATTCTCTATTATGACCCAGGAAAGAAATTGTTTAAACTTTCTCCTCTTTGATTTCCACTTCTCTCCTGTCCAACATCCCTGACAGCTCCTCTTTAACTCACCTGGACTCGGGATCTTTTTCGGGAATTATTTGAGCTTTTGGAAAGGGTTACACAAACAGATTAATTCAATTCAATTAATTTTTATTTATATAGCGCCAAATACAACAAATATCATCTCAAGGCACTTAGATAATAAAGTCCAATTCAAGCCAATTGGAATTCAATTAATTGTAATCATAATTATTCATAAAATAATCTAATAATCCAATAAAAATAATCCAATTACCATAAAACGTAATTACAGCTGCACGGCATTCAAACCAACATTAGAAAATGTTGAACTAATCTGCATTTTAGCTCCGAAATGGTTCAAAGTTAACAGGCTGCAGAAACATTATGGAACTCACAGGATGACTTTATGTTGGACAAAAAAAAAGTTGGTGTGTTTTTTTATGTGCTGTTAAAGTTTTTCTTATTTGCCTTTAAACTCGAGTTGTTTCTAAAACAATATATTTGTGTGATTAGCATCTATATTTCCGTTCTATTCCTTTTCAAATATAAATGGTTCTTTTTTTTTGCTTTGGGACATAAAAAAGGAGTTTCAGTTCTGAAATCATATTTGAAATGACCCACATGCTCCATCCCTTGTCACATTAGGGAAACATTAATCAGTCAGCGCATGACATTGCTTTCACACCCACACTGTGGATGAATCACTCTGTGGGCAATTCCAAGCAGCAGGAAAACTTCCATATGAACACTCGGGTCGTTTGATGACCTCCTTTGGTTTCGGGCCTACTTTCAATCTTCTTTCTGCTGACTCTTAAGTGGTCACCGGAGCTAATCTGCAAATAATTACGAGCCTCGGTTACAGATGCGCTGATGGGGCCGGAGAAAGAAAGGTTCAACTGCTGCAAGCAGGGCTGAGTTTGGGCCGGAGCAACTCTTGGGTTTGGCCTGCCCGTGTTCCGGGACCTATTTGGGCTTATTTGGGCTGATAAGTATAGAAAGAAATATTAATATTAAAAAGAAGTTTAAAAATGTATAAAATGAAACAATAATATTCCGAACAAATCCCATGAATTTAATGTTGTTTAAGACTCTGAGAGCTGTTGATGCACTGAAAGCTACTGGTCATCAAACCCTGCTTCGCAGACAAAAACTTTTGAAATTTGCAGCATCTGGGGAGCAAGCAGCAGAGAGGAACAAAGAGTTTCCTTTTCAATGCAAACATGTCAAAAAAACAGCTGAATTTACTGTCTTTTTTCAAAAAGAAGGAAGAGTTGCATGACGCTTCGAAACGAGTCCGAAAAGCCTCGACAAGGGCGGTTGCAGCGGTCCTGCTGATGAGCAAAACCGGCTGCCCAACGGCTAGCCAACTTCACCAACAGCTAGCTAACTTAACCGACAGCTAGCCAACTTCACAGACAGCTAGCCAGCTTCACCAACAGCTAGCCAACTTAACCGACAGCTAGCCAACTTCACCGACAGCTAGCCAACTTCACAGACAGCTAGCCAACTTCACCGACAGCTAGCCAACTTCACCGACAGCTAGCCAACTTCACCGACAGCTAGCCAACTTCACCGATGGCTAGCCAGCTTCACAGACGGCTAGCCAGCTTCACCGACGGCTAGCCAACTTCACCGACGGCTATCCAACTTCACCGATGGCTAGCCAGCTTCACCGACGGCTAGCCAACTTCACACACATATTACTCTTGTTCTGTCATGAATTTCAGCGCGCTACTAGTCTAGCACCGATGGTCCGACCGGCATAAAAAGCACACCACTGCGTGCGCAACGACCTCGATCGATGCGCTGTTACGTTTGGCTCTCATTAGTCGAAAGGAATTCCGGCAAAATGGGAAAAAGTCAGAAAATTGCGGATGGGAAAATGCATTGAAAAGCACTTAACAAGGCCATTTTGAAAATGCCATAAAAGCTGTATTTTAAACAGGACCTTGATAAAAATGACATAACTGTCTCGAGTCTTCTCCATTTTGAGACTCGCAGAGGCCCAAATTTCAATGGGAAAATCAATTGAAAAGCACTAAAAATGCCAAAAACTGTCCTATTTTGGAGGCCTCATAACTCAGCCTTACATTATCACAGAGACCTCATTCAAAGTTTATATGTGACAGGAGACTCAACTTCAACTGAACTAAAGGGTTTGTTGGTAGGACGGGCAGTAGATTGGCACCCATCAAATTTTCTCTAGAATTTTCTAGTTTGAAATGAAGGCTTGTAAGTCTCACAGCATTGTCAGTATGTTGTTTTCAGCACCGTTTTCTGCATGCGTTCCGGCACCTTGTGATTTACAAATTAAGCTCTAGCTGCAAGTCACAATTATATTAAAAAGGCAAAAAAAACATTCATCTGTTCGTTCTCTGCATCCACTTCCTCCAGTGTAGAGCTAAGGGTGCTAGCATGTCTCTGGGCTGTGGGAGGAAACTGGAGCGTCTGAGGGAAATCAACAAAGGTTTAAACCTTTCCAAAACACACTCAGGGAAGTAAGTACATTAAAAGAATAAGTAGGCAGAAGAGTGTTTGCATGAGCTACAGCCACAGAAAGGATCTGAGGGAGCTGCAGCCTGAAGCTCGGCTTCATTCGGAAAACATAAAGATATAAAGACATAAAGATATTCAGATTCTCAGAAAGTGTTTTCTAACATCACATTATTAACTGTCGTTAAACCTCACAGGAGACCAGCAGCTTTGATTAGCTCCAGCTCCTTTTTCTGAGCTATTAGACTTTCTGTTAATATCCACAGCGCCATTAGAACTCCGTCCGCCCGCCTTTTATTTCTCACCGGGTGCAGGAACATCTAATTGCATTGTATTTCACCAGTGAGAGCCGGCCAATCAGAGACTCCATTAAACAGCCTCGGTTTCATTGTGATTCCATTCAGATTCTTTTTCATCACCGGCCACATGGCCACTAATTACAACCCGACTGTAATATTCATCTGCAGACACGTTTCACTGGGATTTAATCTGTTCTGCAGTTTGTTGTGTTGTTTTCTCTGTTTGTAGAAAGTTATGATTTAATCTGTTCTTCACTGATTCCTGCCGAGCTGCAGATACGAAGTACCAAATCTACACTCTTCAAATCTGTTTTCATTACACTGATATGTATATTTCTTTAGCTTTCTGTTGATATTTCACAAATATTACTGGGAATCCTTTTTGCCATGTTGACCGTCTCATGAAAATGAGAAACTGTGACGGTTCGGATTAAGGTTTAGAACAGAAAAAGCTGTCTGATGAACTGAGGTAGCGATGCAGCAGTCATCTCGTCAGAGAAACATCCTGATGGTTCATGGCATGTGTCTTCCCCTCCAAAGTAATATTTTCATAGAAACCATAGCTTTTAAAATGAGTGTCGCGGCCTTCTAAGTTTCCAAACTACATTATCTAAGGTGCCATTTATACTAATCTGTTTCTATATCGTTTCTATCGCGGATGCACTGTCCATTTACATTAAAATACTGGAATACGACTTCATAGGTGGAAGGATTCAAAGACGCCGGAGCCCACATAAGCATTCGCATACGATGCTGATTTTAGCAGTTGTAAACGGTGAGAAACGAGGATCCGCAGTGCAAGCCGTACATGGAGCGCCGCTTTTGGGTTAGACCGGGAAGAAGCAGTGCATGGTGTGACAATTTCGTGGACCAAGTTGTTGTCGCCGAAGAATGGCGCGAGAACTTTCGAATGTCCAGAGCAGCCCTGATAAATCTGTCCGAGCGACTACGTCCACAGCTGGAAAAGAAAACAACAAGAATGAGACGGCCCATCGACGTTTTTACCTTATACTACTTGAGTGATGAAGGGAGACTACGGAAAACTGCAAATGCCTTTGGACTTTCCCGTCCAAGTGTCTCTCTCATCATTCGTCATGTGTGTAAGGCAACATGCGCCTGTAGGTCGTGTTTTCTAAGCAGTTGCGCATGCTCCAGATGCAAGGGCGATCATGTGATGTGATGGCTGATTAGTCATGTGACTAGCGAATCAGCCGATCCCCGTTTCAGAGTAAACAGTTAGGCTTTTATTGAGAGGACAGCAACTTTGTGTGTAAATGTAAATAGTTTGCAAGACGCCGACACGAAGAAATGGTGAAATGAATTAATGTAAACAGAGCCTGAGAAAGGCCGTGGGGGGCAGCAGGTGGTTTCGTTCTTGCACGCACTTCCGACTTGATTGTTTAAAATATATATGTAGTTTATTTCCAACAAAAAATATGAACAAAACAATAACTAAAAATCTCTTACAACTTAGATGAAAAACGAAAGTTAACTTAATCTGATTTTACAAGCAGAAAAAGTGCTAAAAAAAATCATTTTTACCAAAACCTCCCGTCTTTACACCGGACATTTGACAAAAAAGCTCCTCCAACAGCCCCCCCGCCCCCGGTGTGTTCTTAATCTCTCTAATTAATGGGAGGGTCTAAAAGTTACCACCATCCATCTGACCCTGCACCACCTGGTCAACCTGTAACCTGGCCAAGTTTGAAGTCTGTAGCTTTAAATCTGTAGGACGAGTTCGATCATATGCAAGGCGTGGAATCGGGCAAAAATGGCACCAAAACACACCTTCCATCCAAAATGGCCGCCTTCCTGTGGGGGTGGGACCATGGCGGCATGAGACTTTTTTGTGCGTCTGGGCATGATGAATGAGTGTACCGAATTTCGTCGTCCCACGTAAACTAACCACAATGTGGGGACCATTTTTTAGCATCGTAGGGGGCGCTACAGAGTCAATGAGCGGCTCCCAAAAATACAAAGTTTAGATTCTTTCATGTCGTTGACGGAAAATTTCAAGGGTTTTCGAGCAACTTTTGCAAAGAAGAAGTAAGAAAGAAGACGGAAAGAAATAATAATCCCTACAGATACAATATACGTCCTTGCAGTTTCACTGCTCGGTCCCTAAAAATTAATTGCAGATTTTGATTCCAAACTAACTAAAGTATATTCTAACTGCCCGTAACTTATGATTTACAAACATAAATGGCCACAACAATGAGCACCTGCCTCCAGTGCTGCGTTTCCACCTTTTTCCTGCTCATTCCAGCCTTTAGTGCCCCCCCCACTCAGTTTCCACCCTCATTCTGTCAGCGTCCCGGCCTGCCAAGCTGGGCCCCACATATACATCAAAGCTGGACTATAAAGATGCTGTGCAGCCAGCATGGAGGGGCTACTGTCAGAACTATAATGGAGACAGCGATTTATGGTCCGCTTCAAGTGGGCAACTGGGTGTGTGCACGTGTGTGTGTGCACGTGCATTTGAGGAATGGCTGTCCATGGACCTAATGGATTTTCCCAATTTAAATTGGAAATGGGGAAGAAAGAGAGAGAAAGAAGGACTTTGGATGAGAGCACTGTTGGAAATGATGAAGAAGGGTGAAAACATTCTAAGAGCTTCAACGTCTGTAGTTGGAGTTTTACTTCCTTTATTTGTGTTTCCTGGTGGAAGTGCGTCCTATACGCAGCGTTTCTGCTCATCACCATAAATCAATCTATCAGGCACTTTCATGCAAAGCGTCTTACACATTGGGGGCAATGTGGGATTTAGCTTATTGCTAAAGGACATTTCAACTTGCAGAGTTGAGAGTTGGGAATTGAACCAACACTCAACTGATCCTGTGACAGAATCTGCATTGATCCAGAGTACGTTTTCCTCACTTTGTTCCTTAAACTGGTGCATCAGCAGGTGAATGTGGCTCCAAAAATAAGTAAAAAAACAACAAATAAAAGACGTTTTTGCTTGAAATAAGAAAAAAATCTGCCAATGGAACTAGTGAAAATCAGCTTGTTAAGATTTCTTGAAATAAGATGTGATATTTAGGACTTTTGAGTTAAAAGTGATCTTGAAATTAGCTTAAAAACCTCTTCAAATATAAAAAAAAAGCTTGTTTCATATGATATGTGACTCAAAACAATTTGTTTTCAAGACTTTTTCATTTAACAAGATATTCCAGATGTATTGTCTTCAAACAAGTCCCTATATCTGGCTGAAATGGTGCTTGTTAGGCAGTTGTGTCTTATATTAAGTGTAATGAGATATTTTGACTAGAAATGAGACAAATATACTTGGTAAGACTTTGATTTTTTCCAGTGTGGAACCATTTCAGAACACAACAAAGGACAAAGAGCTGGATGAAACCAAAGTGGTTTGCAAGATCTGCCAAGCGGAGCTCAGTTACTGTCGAAATACTCCAAACCTCAGAAACCACTTTACACGGTATCACACTACGCCAGAGATGCTCACTGTGCGGCTCCTCAAGCTCTAACTGGCGGCTCGCACTCGCACAGCAGCTTATAACAATATGGCAACAAGAACAATACATTTTTTCAAATAACACACAGAGAATGCTGCGCAGTGTTAAGTATTTTTATTAAGTATTAATTAAGGCTTAATGGTGTTTCCTAAAGGGGGGACTGTTAAACCTGGCAACGCAAAGGTTTACAAACGTTCCTGTGACAGTGAGGTCCCCAGCAGGTGATGTCCGAACAGGCTCGGTGAGTAAAACGAGGTCATCAGAGCTGCTGTTGGCCTCTTTTACTCACAGAAGCAGTGTTCAAGTCACACTTAAGCCAGTTATTCATCAAGGTGCCCAGATATTTTTAGCATGTCCTTTAATAACACTGCGCCGGGTACACGGGGAAGACATCTGAAAGCTTTTTGGGATGTTAGGATGAAGGCTTGTTACTGAGAAGTTTCCATGAAGTCCCGTCTGACAAAGTGGAAGGTTCTGACTGACGGCTCTGCGTAGATCAGTGGTCTCGAACTGATCCGTGAAACCGCTGTGCTGCTGCAGAGTTGGAACAGAAACCTGCAGCCACACCGGCCCTTTCACGGATCAGTTTGAGACCACTGGTGTAGATGCACTGCAGGAAATCAGCTGATCAAACGCAGGTATGCGTTATGCAACATTTATCCAACATTTATCCAACGTTTATCCGTTTATCCATCATTTATCCATCATTTTTCCGTTTATCCAACATTTATCCAACATTTATCCATCATTTATCCATCATTTTTCCATTTATCCAACATTCATCCAACATTTATCCATCATTTATCCATCATTTTTCCGTTTATCCAACATTTATCCAACATTTATCCAACATTTATCCATCATTTTTCCGTTTATCCAACATTTATCCAACATTTATCCATCATTTATCCATCATTTTTCCATTTATCCAACATTTATCCAACATTTATCCATCATTTATCCATCATTTATCCATCATTTATCCATCATTTTTCCATTTATCCATCATTTATCCATCATTTTTCCGTTTATCCAACATTTATCCAACATTTATCCATCATTTTTCCGTTTATCCAACATTTATCCAACATTTATCCATCATTTATCCATCATTTTTCCGTTTATCCAACATTTATCCAACATTTATCCAACATTTATCCATCATTTTTCCGTTTATCCAACATTTATCCAACATTTATCCAACATTTATCCAACATTTATCCATCATTTTTCCGTTTATCCCACATTTATCCAACGTTTATCCCACATTTATCCCACATTTATCCAACATTTATCCGTTTATCCAACATTTATCCAACATTTATCCAACATTTATCCAACATTTATCCGTTTATCCAACATTTATCCAACATTTATCCATTTATCCAACATTTATCCAACATTTATCCAACATTTATCCAACATTTATCCGTTTATCCCACATTTATCCAACATTTATCCGTTTATCCAACATTTATCCAACATTTATCCAACATTTATCCAACATTTATCCGTTTATCCAACATTTATCCAACATTTATCCGTTTATCCGACGTTTATCCAACATTTATCCAACATTTATCCGTTTATCCAACATTTATCCAACATTTATCCAATATTTATCCGTTTATCCAACATTTATCCAACATTTATCCGTTTATCCAACATTTATCCATCATTAGTTGCGGGCCGACTGAAGCCCAGCCTGACGGCTGGCTGTGGAGAATCACAAGGGACCAAAACAAGTACAAGCACCTATCTTTGTGAGGTCCGTTATCTGTCTTTATGCCACTCTGACAGCATTTACCGTATATGCAAGCATGTCCTGTGCTGTGAATGCAGACGGATGGCAGTTGAAAGAAAAAGCTAACATCAAACTCTGTTCTCCGGACCCAGACTCACACACCTGACTTTGGTTGGGCCATCAGGACAGTCCTTCTTGGCTTTGATTCTGAAAATCTCTGAACTCTGGAGGGCTGGAACAAAAGATATTCCCTGATTCTGTGTTTTTTTTGATGAAGATGATGATGTCAGCCATGTTTTCCACAATCTCCCCCTGAGGTGCTCCGTTGGATTGGCATTCATAAAGGCCGTGGCATATGATTCACATCATTTTATCCTCATTAAAGCACTTAGTGACCCTGTTGGCCTACAGATGGAGGCATTGTCATCTCAGAAGAAAGGACGGCCATCATTAGAGAAATGTTTCATTAAAGGCAAAAGGTGACTCAGATCAACAGTGACCCTTAAAGGGTCATCATACCCCTCCTTATCTACTAAGAGAGCCACCAAATCAGCTATTTTCTTTCATTTGTAACCTTTAGGTAGATGATACATCGAGTCGAAGCGAGTCCAATATTTAGTTTCATCAGATGATTGAATCCAGTGGAACAACGGCCTTGGCCTCCATGTTGGATTCAGCAGTTCCATTCCTTAGGATCCCCCAGAGAGGAGGGTGTAGCATGGACTTTCTTCTTTTAAAGGCTCAAATTAAACATTTTGCTTCTGATTTCTCTGAAAATATTTGTGATTTCATGTGATTTCAGACTGTAACGAACTGCATTATGCTAAAATAAAGATAAAAAAAGGGATGTTCGTGTCAAGTTTGGGTCTTAGATTGAGACCCAAGAAGAACAAACTGGACACAACGTCCAAGTCGATAAAAAAACAACCTTTAGCTGTGTGAACATATTTATATTAGGGCTGGGCGAGTTAACTTGTTAATTATTTAATGCCGATAAATGTTTTATTGTGCATTAATGCTGTTTTTGTTTTTTTTATTATTATTTTTTGGGACTTTTGTTCCTTTAATGGAAAGTTCAGAGAGACAGGAAGCAGGGGGCAGAGAGAGGGGGAACAACATGCAGCACAGGGCCGTCTGATGCAGGACTCGAACCAGGGCCAGCTGCAGCATATTATTTATTTTATTTTGTAAAAGTCTGCTGCTCACAGGCTTTTATTTTTTAAAAGTCTGTTGCTCACAGGCTTTTATTTTGTAAAAGTCTGTTGCTCACAGGCTTTTATTCTGTAAAAGTCTGCTGCTCACAGGCTTTTATTTTGTAAAAGTCTGTTGCTCACAGGCTTTTATTTTGTAAAAGTCTGTTGCTCACAGGCTTTTATTTTGTAAAAGTCTGCTGCTGTCTGCTGTGGAACAGGAAAAGAAAGTAATCGGCGGATCCACCAAACATGGAGAAGGGTACGGAACTTTTACTCGGCCATTTTCATGTTAAAGTTCTTCCAGACGGCGGAGTCGACAGAACCAAAGTCATCTGTAAACACTGCCAAGTTGAATTGTCTTCTCAGCGTAGTAGTTCCAGTCTAAAATATCACTTAAAGGCAAAACACACAACTGATAGCAGCAAGTCATTCAAGGAAACAGACAGTGGAGCGAGGCTTCTACATAAAAACTACAGAAAGATGCTGATGTTAAAAGTGTGTTTGCACAACAAATGTTATGGCACTTTCATTCATATGGCAGCACATTTAAAATAAAGCTAAATGCTAAAAGCTATACACTACTTTTGGATTCATTTTTGGATTCTGCGTACAAATGCGATTAATCGTGATTAATCAGGGAAATCATGTGATTAATTAGATTAAACATTTTAATCGTTGCCCAGGCCTAATATATATATATCTACACATACATCTACTGACATATTCAGATGATAATAAACATGAATGCACAAACAAATGATGATTTATACATGAGGTAAAGCCAAACAGAACAGGTATAAGATCACATAATGCATGAATATAAGCCTACAGAAGAAGTATGCACTCATACCTATTCATGCATTCAAACACAAGCTTCTAACTCATCGTACACATGCTGAAACACAGTCATACACCCACAAACATGAGCACATGACCATAAATACCTGCACACACCTACTCAGACAGGGCCAGAAAGCCGTGCCACACAGGTGCTGATGCAGCTTAATGAGCAGAATAATTCAGCATAAAGCTTCAGAGCTTCTCCCCGTCACACACACACACACACACACACACACACACACACTCACTAACCGCCGCACCGCCTCGGCTCGCATGAATTTTTAAAGGATCGCTTTTATTACGCTTTGGTTTTATTCGTGAGCAATAACTGCACGGTGAGTAATACTCCCGTCCGTCTCCGAGCAGCTATTCCAGCGGGGGAGTTTATGAGCGTGCACGCTGCCGCCGAGGCGCACCGAGATATTTGCTGAATGGCAATTACACCCCAGCACGGTTGTTGGTTTGCATCTGAAAGTGGAGGAATGATGCAGGGATCTGACAGAGCCCTGCAGCCAGATGTGGTGTTAGCGTGCACGGTGCGGTGAGCGTGCACGTCCTCTGCATAGCAACACGGCCGAGGAGGAGTTGGAAAAGTGGACAGAAGAACTGGAGCACCTGGAAACTGAATGCAAAGTGATGCGCCAGCATGTTGGAGTTTAAATGTTACTGAGAACAGTTTATATTCGCGCTGTCAAAATGAACGCGTTAACGCGAGATGATTCATTTCAGGAATTAACCGCAATAAAAAAAATAACGCTTTAAAGGGACAGTTCGCCTCTTTAAAGGGACAGTTTGCCTCTTTAAAGGGACAGTTCGCCTCTTTTGACATGAAGCTGTGTAACATCCCATATCAGCAGCATCATTTCTGAACATCTTCTTACCCCCTGCTGCGTCCTGTGAGCAGAGTTCCAGCCTCGTTTTGGTGTTGATGAAGGTAGTCCGGCTAGTTGGCTGGGGTTTAAAAAATAAAGCCTTTTGCTTCTCAGAACAATATGCGTTCAACAGAGTAATACATTTGCATCACAAAATGGTTCTCCAGGAAAAAGTCAGACCTCACAATAGCTTGTACAGAGGCTTTAGTCCTCGCTGCAGATGGCCCTGTGCTGCATGTTGTTCCCCCTCTCTCTGAACTTTCCTCTCCAATAAAGGCATAAAAAGCCCCAAAAAATGTTGGACAAATGTTGGATAAACATATAAATGTTGGATAATGAAGAAGATGAGGCACACAAGAGATGCTTGAGAAGTATATTCAGCTGATAGTCACATGCCAGCTGACACCAACAGAGTTATTTATTCCTGAATAAAATACACAAAACGATCTTTATCCACCTGGAAGACATCAACAACAGCCTCCTGCAGCAAAGTGTCTGCTACCTAACAGGATTAAACACCATCATCTTTTCTGAAAGTGCAGCTCTGAGCTGTATTAATATGTCTCACTGAGGCTGGACCCGCTGCGTTGTGTAGCTGCTGACATGCGTTTGTCTGTAAGACCAAACTGTATGATGCAATATGATGCAATGACTGTATTATCCAAAGGTGTCATCGGTCAGCTCATCGACTCGCTGGCTGTTTCAATTCGAGTTATCGGTGTGCATTTGTTTTTCTCTTTAAAAAACTATTGATTCCATTCTACTTAATGTGATTACATATTTGTATGGTCCATATTTTCATTTTTAAAAATCATTCTGGTAAATTTAGAAAAAGTTCTAAAGAACTTGTGATTCATCCCAATAAAGCAAAGAGTCATAATTAAAACAGCTGTAGTTTTTATAAGCTTTTGGGTTATTTTCATGAAACTGAAGGGTTAATAATGCTTTCTTTATTCTGAACAACTCACTTTAACGTTTGGTTTGTTGTAGGTACACTGTGTGTTGGAATACCGACACTCTCCTTGTCACCATGGTGATTAGTGCCATGACAGCGATGCTGTCGTGTCCACACAGTCTGAAAAAGCTTTCACTGAAGCCTGTCAGAGTCCTTTGTGGAAGAACAGAGCTGTGCTCAGACAGCATATCCTCATCACACAACTTTTTCTTTAGCATGTTGTAAAAAAAAAGATCTATGGAAGACAGCGAGTCGAGACAGCCGGTTGTTGAGGGACTTTAAGAAACCTTTCACAACATAAAACTACGCTACAACATGTGTACACACAGTATTTACATGTATATGTGAAACTTATATATAAACTAGGGCTGTCAAAAGCTGTCTTCATCGGACGTTAAAAGTGACTTCTTGTACTTCCGATGTGGAATATGTACCATAACCTTTCACCTAACTGGCAGCTTTAATCAGCTTATTTAAGTGAAAGTTAACCACATCCAAATGACAGACTACAGTCACCTCACTGGGAAAAATGCCCCTCCAAAATAAAATAAAAAAAACAACAAATAAAAGACGTTTTTGCTTGAAATAAGCAAAAAAATCTGCCAATGGAACTAGTGAAAATCGGCTTGTCAAGATTTCTTGAAATAAAATGTGATATTTGGGACTTTTGAGATAAAAGTGATCTTGAAATTTGCTTAAAAACCTCTTCAAATGTAAAAAAAAAAGCTTGTTTCATATGAAATCCGACTCAAAATAATTTGTTTTCAAGACTTTTTCATTTAACAAGATATTCCAGATGTATTGTCTTCAAACAAGTCCCTATATCTGGCTGAAATGGTGCTTGTTAGGCTTATTTTGACTAGAAATGAGACAAATATACTTGGTAAGACTTTGATTTTTTCCAGTGCTTAATAACAAAGCAGCGCTGTTATGAACATTATGTCAGGATAGCACTCCCCACGGCACAGCCAAGAAGAGTTGGAAGTGTCCATCATTTCCCTGCAGAATGCTGAGTGTTTCCCATCCAGGATTTTAAATCATTGCTGTATTTATAACTGGGGGAAAAGCGCAGTGCAACGCAGGACAGAGGGTAGCGTTCAGCACCCAGTCAGCCCAGAGGTGTCCGCCGCACATCAGCAGCTTCTCAGAGAATGTTCGATTACTGCGCTCAGCATCCCCCGGAGCGCTGCATGATTACTCCTTTAAGAGAAACTACTTGATACTGTACATTACGCAGGGAGCCAAAGGACATCGCTCACAGCTGAGAGGAACACTGGGTAAAACAGGAAGCAGAGCAGTTAGGGTGAAACAGAGGGGGAAGGTAATTTACTGCCTCCAACCTGCTGTCGGAGCCTCGATGCTGCATAACTGCACCAACAGGACACGAGGCTTTTTCCTCCCAGTGAAATTAAACGATGGTGGTGTTGATCTGCAAACACTCTGTGAAACACCCAGATATTATCTGATGTAGTACTGATGTTGTACCTTCAGCTTGTGACTGATAAACATTTAAAAACAAATGTTTCCAGGTACTATAATGCTCACTTTCTTAAAGGACCAGTGATGCAGACGATCAATGAATCAGTCAAACATTCTCTGGCACCAAAAGCCGAGTGTGTGAGGATCAGAGGTGGGCAGAGCAGCCAAAAACTGTACTCAAGTAAAAGTAAAAAGTATTCAGAAAGAGTAAAAAAGTGCTCGGTGAAAAAACTCCTCGAGTACTGAGTAACTGCTGAGTAACGTCTGATTTATTTGTTAACACAAGCATTCAATGAGACAGACAAAAATACTAAATAATCATCTTTAGGCCAATTAGATTTCATCCAATTGATCCAATACATTAAAATTAATTAATTAATTACAAAATAGCTTAAATTAAAATAATCCAGGTAAATTCAAGAACTTCAATAAAAGATAAAAGAGACTTAGGAAATGTTTAAAACAATTGTAACCCATATGTAACCTAAAAAACAAACATTCACCTATCCATGGGGGAAAACGAGTTTAGGAAACTTAGCGCTACATGTTTCCTCAAGTTAGATGTTGAGTTTCTGCTGAAATGTGCGTTTGTTTTGGTTGCCACAGAAGACACATAATGTAGCTGCTGTTTCTCACTCTTTGTAAGGTAAACATGCTTTCAGTATGAGGCCTCGTCTGCGTCTTCATTTCCCACCGTTGGTTCTGACATTTTTCATCTGTTTCTTCGTTTGTTTGCTACGACTGCTAATGCTAAAGCTAACCCGTCCCGCCGCTGAGATCGAGTACGGTCACGTGACCAGATGAGGCGTTGAATACCAAAGAGGTTAGAAGAAAAGTAACCAGCTCATTGCACTGGAAAAAATCTAAATCTTACCAAGTATATTTGTCTCATTGAGTATCTCATTACACTTAATATCAGACACAACTGCCTAACAAGTTCTATTTCAGCCAGATATAGGGACTTCTTTTAATACAATACATCTTGAATATCTTGTGAAAAAGTCTTGAAAACAAATTGTTTTGAGTCACATATCATATGAAACAAGCTTTTTTTTACATTTGAAGAGGTTTTTAAGCTAATTTCAAGATCACTTTTAACTCAAAAGTCCCAAATATCACATCTTATTTCAAGAAATCTGGACAAGCCGATTTTCACTAGTTCCATTGGCAGATTTTTTTGTTTATTTCAAGTAAAAACGTCTTTTATTTGTTGTTTTTCTTACTTATTTTTGGAGGGGCATTTTTTCCAGTGTGTAGCCTAATGTAGCGGAGTAAGAGGACAGTTTCTGCTGCACACATCTACTCAAGTAAAAGTAAAAAAGTATAGAGATTTAAAACTACTCCGAGAAGTGTAATGTTTTATAATTCTTTAAGGCTGAGCAAACTAACAGAGGCTGCCTCAGGGCAGACGAGCCTGAATAAAAGTTACAATAGTTCAATCTGATAAACTGATGAGTAAAAACCCGCAGCTGCACGGAGAGGCTGTGACCTGGAGAGTCTGGGAGGAGAAATCTAATGAGATCCGAGTGTTCAGATGGTCTGAACTCTGATCAAAGTGTGGTGCTTTGTGTTTGTCGCTGCAGGACGGGTCAGCAGAGGAACAGCAAACTCTGAGCTCAGAGCCGGACTGAAGGCTTCCCGCTGTGCATGAGTGCTGTGATCTTTGCAAAGACTGCAGCGCTTCACTCAGGCAGGTGAGCGCTGAGGTCGATCTTTCACTGAGCCGTGCTGAGCGCCGTCTGTGATGTCACAGGTCTGTGATGTCACAGGCTGGAGATGCTCAAATAAAACCTGAACTCAGGCGTTCAGAAGGTTTAAACGACATGGCAGCTCGTTACCAATGTCGGCTAAAGGAGGAATAAATAATCACTTTGGTGTCAGTTAGGGGGGGGGCAGGACACGGACTCCAGAGGTGTAAAAAGCAAACTTGGTTTATTTATAAAACAACAAAAGTGTAAACAATGGCGCGGCTGAGCTGGAAACTAGGGAAACGAAACATAACTTGACATCACATTTCATGAAAAACACGTGGCGTGGCGTGCCGCGGCTTGGCGTGGCATGGCGTGGCTTGGCTTGGCGTGGCATGGCGTGGCATGGCGTGGCATGGCGTGGCTTGGCTTGGCGTGGCATGGCGTGGCATGGCGTGGCATGGCGTGGCTTGGCTTGGCGTGGCATGGCGTGGCATGGCGTGGCATGGCGTGGCATGGCGTGGCTTGGCTTGGCTTGGCATGGCGTGGCATGGCGTGGCTTGGCGTGGCTTGGCTTGGCGTGGCGTGGCGTGGCGTGGCTTGGCGTGGCTTGGCTTGGCGTGGCTTGGCGTGGCTTGGCGTGGCTTGGCTTGGCTTGGCGTGCATTGGCGTGGCGTGGCGTGGCTTGGCGTGGCATGGCATGGCATGGCATGGCATGGCATGGCATGGCGTGGCATGGCGTGGCGTGGCGTGGCGTGGCTTGGCGTGACTTGGCTTGGCGTGGCGTGGCGTGGCGTGGCGTGGCTTGGCTTGGCTTGGCTTGGCTTGGCTTGGCTTGGCTTGGCGTGGCGTGGCTTGGCGTGGCATGGCGTGGCGTGGCGTGGCATGCCGTGCCGCGGCTTGGCGTGGTGTGGCGCGGCGTGGCGTGGCGTGGCTTGGCTTGGCTTGGCTTGGCTTGGCTTGGCTTGGCTTGGCTTGGCGTGGCGTGGCTTGGCGTGGCATGGCGTGGCGTGGCGTGGCATGCCGTGCCGCGGCTTGGCGTGGTGTGGCGTGGCGTGGCGTGGCGTAGCTAGGCGTGGCGTGGCGTGGTGTGGCGTGGCGTGGCGTGGCGTAGCTAGGCGTGGCTTGGCTTGGCGTGGCGTGGCGTGGCGCGGCGTGGCGTGGCGTGGTGTGGCGTGGCGTGGCGTGGCGTAGCTAGGCGTGGCGTGGCGTGGCGTGGCGTGGCGTGGCGTGGCGTGGCGTGGCGTGGCGTGGCGTGGCGTGGCGCGGCGTGGCTTGGCGTGGCTTGGCTTGGCGTGGCTTGGCTTGGCGTGGCTTGGCGTGGCTTGGCTTGGCGTGCATTGGCGTGGCGTGGCTTGGCGTGGCATGGCATGGCGTGGCGTGGCGTGGCGTGGCTTGGCGTGACTTGGCTTGGCGTGGCATGGCATGGCGTGGCGTGGCGTGGCGTGGCGTGGCGTGGCGTGGCGTGGCGTGGCGTGGCTTGGCTTGGCTTGGCTTGGCGTGGCGTGGCTTGGCTTGGCTTGGCTTGGCGTGGCGTGGCGTGGCGTGGCGTGGCGTGGCGTGGCGTGGCGTGGCATGGCGTGCCGCGGCTTGGTGTGCCGCGGCTTGGCGTCCCGCGGCGTGGTGTGGCGCGGTGTGGCATGGCGTGGCGTGGCGTGGCGTGGCTTGGCTTGGCGTGGCGTGGCGTGGCTTGGCGTGGCGTGGCGTGGCGTGGCCGTGCCGCGGCTTGGCGTGCCGCGGCATTGTGTGGCGTGGCGTGGCTTGGCTTGGCGTGGCGTTGCGCGGCGTGGCTTGCCGTGGCATTGCTTGGCGTGGCGCGGCGTGGCGTGGCGTGGCGTGGCGTGGCTTGCCGTGGCATTGCTTGGCGTGGCGCGGCGCGGCGTGGCGCGGCGTGGCGCGGCGTGGCGCGGCGTGGCGCGGCGTGGCGCGGCGTGGCGTAACTAAACATGAACTCAAAAACTAAGACATGAAACAACCTAAAACATAATAAAACACAGAACTAAAAACATGGGGAAAACCCCATGAACGTGATATTTGGCAACTTATGAGAACTCTGTGCATGGCTACGAAAGAAGAAACGGTTTTGATGTTTAAGTCAAAGTCAAATTTATTTGTAGCACATTTGATGTACAAAACGATTCAAAGTGCTTTACATCAAATAAAAGCATTGCAGCGGTTCAGCCTCAGAGATGTAAATGTCCTGCTTTACTGGTGAAGACGTGTCAGACTGAGAGTGAAAGGTTGCATGTTTGCCCTCTGGTTGCTCTGTCTGTCTCACCGAAGCAGCTGAAGGAGACGCTGCGACTGAAAGCTGAAACCAGCTCTCGTCTCATCGTTGCTTTTCTTCTTTTACTTCAGGACGTTCTCATCACACATTTCCATAAAACCGGCCTGGTGGCTAATTTGGCACATCTCACATGATGAAATAAAAAAAGAAATTAGAAAAAAAAAAACAGTAAGAGAACGTTGAAGCTCTCTGAAGGGAAGCCTTGAAGAGACAGGAGCTAAAACCTGGAAAAAGTCGATCATTTTCTGTATGAAATCAAAATCAAATCAAATCAAATCAAATTTATTTGTAGCACATTTCGTGTCCAAAACAGTTCAAAGTGCTTCACATAAAATAAAAGCATCGCAGCAGGGAGTGGAAGAAGCATTAAAAATACATAAAATAATATAAAAAGAAACAAATAAAATAATTAAATTGATTAAAATAATATAAAAAGAAACAAATAAAATAATGAAAATACATAAAAGAATATAAAGAGAAACAAATAAAATCATTTAAATGATTAAAAACCAGCAACAGTCCAGATAAGTTCAAAGATAGCGTGCAGATTTCATGCATAGACACATGAGAACAGAAATGTTTTTAAGCTGGATTTAAAAATGTCTCCATTTGGTGAAAGTTTAATCTCCACTGGCAGCTTGTTCCACTTGTTAGCAGCATAACAGCTAAATGCTGCTTCTCCATGTTTAGTCTGGACTCTGGACTGGACCAGCTGACCTGAGTCCTTGGATCTCAGAGCTCTGCTGGCTTTATATTCTCTGAACATATGAGAACAAACGAAAGTTAAACTCAATCGTATTCATCTCTGAAACAAAAAGAGAAATATCTTCAGATGGGGAACCCCTGGGAGAGGATGCCGGCGTCGGTGAGGAGGACAGAAAGTTGGTGAAGTGAAAGGAAAGCTGCTGGAGTCGATGGACTCCTCACACACCAGTGGGCAGCTGAGGAGGGTCCGCAGAGGGCGAACAGCTGAGGAGGTGGAGGGTGACATCAGCGCCGGCCTGTCAGAGCGATCACATCAGCAGACTCTCCGACCTTTGGGACCGAGGCTGAGGCGCTTTGCCTGCGTCCTGCGTGATGAACAGATGTCGGATCTGCTCACGCATGACTAACCCGGCCTCAGGTGCACCAAAGGCTCACTTTGGTGATTCGGATTAAGTTTCTCTCACTGTGGAAAATGTAAAACCATTTAAAACCTGTTCAGTTACTTTTATCCAACATTAAGGTGCTGAATTTGGCTTCATTCACTCTAAAAACCTCTTTTTAACTACTCAAATATAAAGAATTCATTCAAGCTTCTTTCAGAGAAACAGATCAAAATCTTGTTTTTTTATAATTTAATTTGTTTGACATGAGGTTTAAATGCTGCTCTGATAAGTGAAATATGAACTTAATGAGGATGAAGCACGACCCAAAGATGTCAACCTTTGCTGGCTTCATCAGTTCACTTTTAATTTGAGTTCAAAATGTTCCCGCAGCAATAAGATGATTTCAGAGTAAAAACCGCTTCATTTATGTGACAGAAGGAGAAAGAAACTGTCTGAATCCAACTGGACTCCTAAAATGCATCTATTTATTATTATTAATAAATATATTAGGGCTGGGCGAGTTAACTCGTTATTATCGCGTTAACTTTTTAACTATTTAACGCCGATAAATATTTTATCACGCATTAACGCATTTTTTTGTTTGTTTTTTTTTAATTTTTTTTATTATGTAAAAGTCTGTTGCTCACAGGCTTTTATTTTGTAAAAGTGTTGCTCACAGGCTTTTATTTTGTAAAAGTCTGCTGCTCACAGGCTTTCATTTTGTAAAAGTCTGTTGCTGTCTGCTGTGGAACAGGAAAAGAAAGTAATCGGCGGATCCACCAAACATGGAGAAGGGTACGGAACTTTTACTCGGCCATTTTCATGTTAAAGTTCTTCCAGACGGCGGAGTCGACAGAACCAAAGTCATCTGTAAACACTGCCAAGTTGAATTGTCTTCTCAGCGTAGTAGTTCCAGTCTAAAATATCACTTAAAGGCAAAACACACAACTGATAGCAGCAAGTCATTCAAGGAAACAGACAGTGGAGCGAGGCTTCTACATAAAAACTACAGAAAGATGCTGATGTTAAAAGTGTGTTTGCACAACAAATGTTATGGCACTTTCATTCATATGGCAGCACATTTAAAATAAAGCTAAATGCTAAAAGCTATACGCTACTTTTGGATTCATTTTTGGATTCTGCGTACAAATGCGATTAATCGTGATTAATCAGGGAAATCATGTGATTAATTAGATTAAACATTTTAATCGCTGCCCAGCCCTAAAATAAATACACATCTATTGTTAGTCTGAAGAGATTCGTGTACAAGCGAAGCACTAAAAGCTGGACTAATGAATCCAGATAAAGATGTTATGGTTTTGGATGTTATCTGACCCGCATGCAAAGATTCTCTCAGGAGGTAGAAGATGGTAAATAAAGTTTATTATATAAAGAAATGATAAAGAGAGTCTGTGTCCGGAGCAGCTGGTGATGAGGTCGGAGTTATTTGGGTTCCGCAGCGGGAAGTGAAGAAGGTGAGTAACAGAATGTTTAACCAGGAAGATTTAGTGGAAGGACGACTTACAGGTGATGACTGGGAGAGGTCAGAGTAGCATGTACGCCTAACACTCAGCCGCCAAAGGCCTGGCAACCTGCTCTTATCCTGCTGCTGATGATTATAGATGAGAATCAGGTGAGAGCAATAATCCCCAGACCGTCCTCCAGGTAGGCTCCAGAGCTCCCCCTGGTGGAGAAAACAGAAACCCAAAGCCCAGCTTCCTGATAACAGAAGCTGAATTATTTACAGTTCCTGGCTTCAGTTTAACTGAGGCAGATCTGTGGAAGTGAAACAGGTTATATTACAGTTCCTGAAGCAGCTGAAGAACCACTGATTCTTACCCAGAATAATACCAATAATAAACGCTTAAGCAGCTGAATCTGAACAATGTGAAAACAGCTGGTGTGGCTCTTCATGATTCTGGAGTTTAGCTTCGACACGTCGCATGTGTCGTATCCTCTGCTCTATCATCCATCACACTGAAGCTACTAAATGTATATGAAGCCTGCATCTGAGGAGGGGGGGGGCATGTTCAGCCCTTTAGATTTTTCCCATAATATTAAAGGGACAGTTCGCCTCTTCTGACATGAAGCTGTGTAACATCCCATATCAGCAGCATCATTTCTGAACATCTTCTTACCCCCTGCTGCGTCCTGTGAGCAGAGTTCCAGCCTCGTTTTGGTGCTGATGAAGGTAGTCCGGCTAGTTGGCTGGGGTTTAAAAAATAAAGCGTTTTGCTTCTCAAAACAATATGCGTTCAAGAGAGTAATACATTTGCATCACAAAATGGTTCTCCAGGAAAAAGTCAGACCTCACAATCTCTTGGCCCTATTTTCTCTCCCTGCGTATCACTGCCTGCTGCCGCCTGCCGACAGCCGCACCTGTTACGGTGTTTGCTGCTGGGAAGCAGGGGACTGCTCGCTCTGCACAGCAGGCAGTGATACCAACAGGTGGGAAGTAATCAGTGAACTTGGACCTGCTGGGACTTCAGAATTCAACAAGAAGTTAAGCTAAAGAACATGAAACCTGCACCCTGACACCAGGTTTCACACCTGAATCTTTACCTGCTGAATCAGCTCTTTGTTGGATTTCTAACAAAGTGATGAATCCTGCTCAGAATATGGATGGATGCATATGTTCTGCACTGAGGAATGTAACCAGTGCTATGTTATCTTGTGTTCTGCACGTCTCATCACAGCTTCTGCCATGTAGACAGAAAGGAGCTCAGCGGAGGAGTTTTTCCCCGTTAAAGGTCACCATTAGCTGCCTTTAATCCTCTGAACACCAAAGACTTCAGCAAACTTCTGGAGCTCCATCAGAAAGCAGATTTGTTTCCTCTTCCTGTGAAACGAAGGCGCCGTGCGACCTTGAGGATGCTGGGCTGGAGCCTGGCTCTCCGACAGCTGAAAAATGAAAAGCCGAGGCGCCTCGGACAGATTCTGCTGGGTTTACTCAGAGCAGATAAGAAGCTGTTTATCTGTGGTCATTTCTGAGGGAGGAGGAATGTGTTGTTTCTGCTTTAGCAAACATTAAAATCCTTTTCTTTGTTATTATAAGCAGGAGCTGAAATCCTGTGATAGCAGAAAGTTACCGAATGCCCTTCGATGCAGCCGACCTGCGAGCAGAGAACGGTGAGCTTTGGAAAACAAGGACTAATTAGATGTAGGAGTGGGTCCACCATGCTTTTATGGTGTGGGGGGGTCTCTGAGGAGTTATTAGTGCTGCTGTCTCATATCATCATCCTGGGTTTGGACCTTTAGCCCACAGCAGGACTGTAGTTACAGCTTTCTGCAGCATTAAAACCCTTTTCTGTGCAGCCTGAACATCGTGCATCAGCTGAAACATCTCACCAGTGATATGAAGGATCTATCAGCAGATGTTGACTGAGCCAGATGTTGACTGAGCCAGGTGCTTTCTCTGGTTTTCCCACAGTTAACCTCTGAAATATGGGCTAAAGGAGCACTTTGTGGGTATTACAGCAGCAGAAGACTCGTTGTTTCCACCACGCAGCCTCAGGGAACACCGAATCAAATGTTCATGACAGGTCATCGGGGTCCTCGGGGTTCTCAGGTCTGACTCGAGCAGCAACAAATCTGCGTTTGCATTCAGTGAGTTGTAGGAACGCAAGTGACATGAGCATGCACGTGCATATATATATGTCACGACCTGAGACACAGTTCTGATGGACTCAATTTCACGACTCAGAGAGGTAATCCAAAAGGTATTTATTTCCAGAATAAAGAACCAAAGACGCTCCGAAGAGGATGACAAAAATAATGCAAACTAGAATGCAGTAACGCTTGACTTAAACTTGGTGAGGGACAGAACAAGACGAACTGACAACCAGACAAAGGGAGACAAAGACTATTTGAACATGAGGTAAGGGGACACAGGTGGAACCAATCAGGGGTGGGGTTGACAATCACAATGTGGGAAAGCACACAAAGGGAGGAAGTCAGGATCTGAAACGAGAGGGGAAAATGCGAATACAAAATAAAACAGGAAGTGCATGACAGGACAGGACATGAGTGACTTGACTAAACTAAAACCTACAGGACCCACACATGAAACTAAAGACATGACATAACATAAACATGATTAACAAATTTGACGAGACATAACAATATAAATATATATATATATTTATAAATATATATATATATAATTAAGATAAACACAAGAAACTGAAAAATATGGACCAGACTCAGTGAGTAATTCCCTACACTCCCTATATAGACCAGTGAGCAGTGCTGACCTACATGTCATTGGGGTCATCAGGTTTGGAACCTCCTTTCATCAGTTTTTGGTCTAGTTGGGCCCACGACACCTCCAGGAGGCTAGACGGTGATCACTGGTGTCCCAGAGTCACCCCCCTAATGCCAGCCATCACTGCCAGCCATCAAGAGTTTTGACGAGAACTAACAGGAGAGATCATATTTCTCCAGTTTTAGCTTCTCTTCATTGGCTCCCTGTTAAATTCAGAATAGAATTTAAGATTCTTCTCCTTACATATAAAGCTCTTAATGACCGAGCTCCATCATATCTTAAAGATCTCATTGTAAGATATTTCCTTCAGTTATCAGGCCCCTCTCTGTGGAACCAGCTGCCAGTTTGGGAGGCAGAGCATTCAGTTATCAGGCCCCTCTCTACCTTTAAGACCTTTAAAAGACCAGGCTTAAAACTTTCCTTTCTGATAAAGCTTATAGTTAGGGATGGCTCAGGTGATCCTGAAACATCCCATAGTTAAGCTGCTATAGGCCTAGACTGCTGGGGGGCCTCATCTGTCACACCTTTCCTCACTTTACTCTCTTTATGTATATGTGATATTATTGTGGTCATTAACTCGTGTTTCCCTGTTCCAACAGATATCCTTTGAATGGTGTTACAGTGCCGCCGCTGCGGCCCTCCCCCCCCTTTTTCTGTCTTCTCAAACCCCAGCTGGTGGAGGCGGATGGCCACCCTTCCTGAGTCTGGTTCTGCCAGAGGTTTCTTCCTGTTCAAAGGGAGTCGTTTCTCTCCACAGTCGCCTCAGGCACGCCGCTCAGGCCGGGAGATTGGACCGAAAAACAAAAAGTTTTCAGTGCAATCTGTTGGTTTTCTTAGCTAGGAAATTGTTTTTGAATTGGCTCTATATGAACGAATTGGATTATTTTATGAATTATGATTATTATTAATTAATTGAATTCCAATTGGCTTGAATTGGACTAACTATCTGAGTGCCTTGAGATGACATTTGTTGTATTTGGCGCTATATAAATAAAAATGAATTGAAAATTGAATTGAATTGCCCCTCACACCACAACCACCATATTTTACAGCCACAAGCCACCTCAGCCTCTCACCAACTGCACACCAGTCACAGCGGGGTGGGGATTCAAACCCTGGTTCGGGTAGGGGGTAATGAAAGTATTGAGGGTGCCAGAGGTGGAGGCAGGACAAGACACACAAGCAGATTCAGCAGACAAACTCGCCTAAACAGTCCTAACTTTCACATACAGGCCAACTCACCCAAAATGGCCGCCCGGTTTAAAAAGGATCACATGGGCAAACCCTCCACTTAAATATCATGAAATTTCTTCTTTGCTTCTTCCAAAAGTCTGTTTACCCTAAGTGCTCCCCCTGCTGGGCCCCCAGCTGCTATTGCCTCTAATCCAAATCCACCGACTGGACTTTACTGCCTCATCTGACACTTCCTTCACTATTTTCCTCACACACTGTCCGCTTACACACAGCTCCCTCAGCAATGAGACAGCAGACTTTGCAACAAATCCTCTGCATCCTATTTCCTGTAGCAGTGAGAAACTAAGTGAACCCCTGATCCAGCAGCTGGTAGCAGCAGTGAGTGAGAAACTAAGTGAACCCCTGATCCAGCAGCTGGTAGCAGCAGTGAGTGAGAAACTAAGTGAACCCCTGATCCAGCAGCCGGTAGCAGCAGTATGTGAGAAACTAAGTGAACCCCTGATCCAGCAGCTGGTAGCAGCAGTGAGTGAGAAACTAAGTGAACCCCTGATCCAGCAGCTGGTAGCAGCAGTGTGTGAGAAACTAAGTGAACCCCTGATCCAGCAGCTGGTAGCAGCAGTAAGAAACTAAGTGAACCCCTGATCCAGCAGCTGGTAGCAGCAGTGAGTGAGAAACTAAGTGAACCCCTGATCCAGCAGCTGGTAGCAGCAGTGAGTGAGAAACTAAGTGAACCCCTGATCCAGCAGCTGGTAGCTGCTGGATCAGGGGTTCACTTTTATTTTGTGAAAATAACCGGAAGTGCGTTGCTCACTGCGGCTAGCTTTAGTAGCGCCGAATTCGTGGGAACAAAATTGTAAACAGCCGGTATTTTGTCAGGTTTTCAACACGTTGGGGATCTAAACGACTACTTTCTCACCTGAAAATGTTTCAAATGTTGCTAAAGTTTACAGAGTTTAGAGCTTAAGAGAAATCAGCTTCAGGCCGGCTGATTTCAGCTCGGGCAGGAGCGAAATGCATTGTGGGTAAACGCTCTGCATACTGTCTGATCCATGAGTATGCAGTATGCAGTATGTAGCATGTAGTATGTAGCATGTAGCATGTAGTATGTAGTATGTAGCATATAGTATGTAGTATGTAGTATGTAGCATATAGTATGTAGCATGTAGCATGTAGTATGTAGTATGTAGCATATAGTATGTAGTATGTAGTATGTAGCATATAATATGTAGTATGTAGTATGTAGCATATAGTATGTAGCATGTAGTATGTAGTATGTAGCATATAGTATGTAGCATATAGTATGTAGTATGTAGTATGTAGTATGTAGCATGTAGCATATAGTATGTAGTATGTAGTATGTAGTATGTAGCATGTAGTATATAGTACGTAGCATGTAGTATGTAGCATGTAGTATGTAGTATGTAGTATGTAGCATGTAGTATGTAGCATGTAGTATGTAGTATGTAGTATGTAGCGTGTAACGTGTAAAATGTAGCGTGCTGATATTTAGCTCAAAGCACCTCTCTCCAGAGCTGGTAGCATGGCTTTTAAACCGGATTAATAGTCAATGTAAGAGGTTAATGGGCACCACGCTGTAGTTCCCTGCACTTAAGATGTTGATTAATGGTTCCAGATTTCAGCCACTGATATCGCCTCCACACTGCTGGATGCACGTGTGTTCAGGCCACATCGTGCTTTATAATTCCCTGTTGTAACTCACATTCTTTCACTTATTGTGTGACTGAGCTGCTGTGAGCTCGACACAAAGATTAACCTCAGAGCTTTTCCAGTGCAGAACAGTCTTCACTGACCTCTGAGGATAAAGCCAGCAGAGGTCCTGTAATACCCCGTGTTGGATTAAAAATGATTTAATCTCTCTTCATCGTTTCTGTACTAAGAACTAAACTTCATGGCATGCATCCTCATCTCACACTGCATAGATACCATGTGATCGATCAGAATAATAGAAGCTGCTGCATCTGTACCACTTTGAGTCTCTTACCCCCATGAATCATCACAGTATCCGGGTGAAATTAGTCTGGTATCTGAGTTTGTCCACAGGCTAAATCAAATGATCAGTCTCCTGTGGGGAGGAGTGTTTGTTCCATAAAACTTGTGCAGTCCTGGAGCTGAAACTGTAACGCTAATTTCCTGAGCTCGTCTGCCATCTGGAGAGGACCGAGGAGCTAATAAAGTTGGGACAACACGAGCTGCATTTAGCTGCCAGTGGCAGGAAGAAGGAGCCAAATGATAGGAAAGTGGTTCAGAAAACACAGCGTTCCCGTGTGATCAGACCTGAGGAGACTCAGTGAGAGCTCAGTGTGAAGAATTCAACTGCTTCAGTTTTATGTTGTAGCTCAGAGCACTTTAAAGCTGAGTTTCTACTATGGGATCATGACTAAATAAAGAGGGAAAAGCTCCAATAACCATGTGTGTGTGTGTTGTGATGGAGCCTTGTGATGAGTTGGTATTAACATTTCCATTTCAGGCTGAGTTAACACCTTTTTAAGGTGTTTAAGGTGTTTAAAGCTTTCTGTTCTTTGTCCCCACAGGCAACATTGTTTGTGATAAATCAAGTGATAAATGTGTCTTGTTTGTGGTCAGTTTAACTCGTAAAGCTTGTTCACTCAGTTCAAGGCAGGTTTCTGTGACATTGCAAAGTTTGGTCACTAGATGTCAGTGTTGTTGGGGTTTACACTGTAGTGGGCTGAGCAGGCGCCCCATGTGCAGAGGCTACAGTCCTCCCTGCAGCTGGCCCCGGTTCCAGTCCCGCATCGGACGGCCCTGTGCTGCGTGTTGTTCCCCCTCTCTCTGCTTCCTGTCTCTCGCTGTCCTATCAAAATAAAAGGCATGAAAAAGACCTTCTACACCTATTGAACCCGCTACACCTACTGCAACTTCTACATCTACTACTCCTACTGCAACTTCTACATCTATTACACCTACTGCACCCGCTACACCTACTGCAACTTCTACATCTATTACATCTACTGCACCCGCTACACCTACTGCAACTTCTACATCTATTACATCTACTGCACCCGCTACACCTACTGCAACTTCTACATCTATTACACCTACTGCACCCGCTACACCTACTGCAACTTCTACATCTATTACACCTACTGCACCTTCTACACCTACTGCAACTTCTACATCTATTACATCTACTGCACCCGCTACACCTACTGCAACTTCTACATCTATTACATCTACTGCACCCGCTACACCTACTGCAACTTCTATATCTATTACATCTACTGCACCCGCTACACCTACTGCAACTTCTACATCTATTACATCTACTGCACCCGCTACACCTACTGCAACTTCTACATCTATTACACCTACTGCACCTTCTACATCTATTACACCTACTGCACCCGCTACACCTACTGCAACTTCTACATCTATTACATCTACTGCACCCGCTACACCTACTGCAACTTCTACATCTATTACACCTACTGCACCTTCTACATCTATTACACCTACTGCACCCGCTACACCTACTGCAACTTCTACATCTATTACATCTACTGCACCCGCTACACCTACTGCAACTTCTATATCTATTACATCTACTGCACCCGCTACACCTACTGCAACTTCTACATCTATTACACCTACTGCACCTTCTACATCTATTACACCTACTGCACCCGCTACACCTACTGCAACTTCTACATCTATTACATCTACTGCACCCGCTACACCTACTGCAACTTCTACATCTATTGCACCTACTGCACCTTCTACATCTATTACACCTACTGCACCTTCTACATCTATTACACCTACTGCACCCGCTACACCTACTGCAACTTCTACATCTACTACTCCTACTGCAACTTCTACATCTATTACACCTACTGCACCCGCTACACCTACTGCAACTTCTACATCTATTACATCTACTGCACCCGCTACACCTACTGCAACTTCTACATCTATTACATCTACTGCACCCGCTACACCTACTGCAACTTCTATATCTATTACATCTACTGCACCCGCTACACCTACTGCAACTTCTACATCTATTACACCTACTGCACCTTCTACATCTATTACACCTACTGCACCCGCTACACCTACTGCAACTTCTACATCTATTACATCTACTGCACCCGCTACACCTACTGCAACTTCTACATCTATTACACCTACTGCACCTTCTACATCTATTACACCTACTGCACCCGCTACACCTACTGCAACTTCTACATCTATTACACCTACTGCACCTTCTACATCTATTACATATACTGCACCTTCTACATCTATTACACCTACTGCACCCGCTACACCTACTGCAACTTCTACAGCTATTACACCTACTGCACCTTCTACATCTATTACATATACTGCACCTTCTACATCTATTACATCTACTGCACCTTCTACACCTACTGCAACTTCTACATCTATTACACCTACTGCACCTTCTACATCTATTACATCTACTGCACCCGCTACACCTACTGCAACTTCTACATCTATTACATCTACTGCACCCGCTACACCTACTGCAACTTCTACATCTATTACACCTACTGCACCTTCTACATCTATTACACCTACTGCACCTTCTACATCTATTACACCTACTGCACCTTCTACATCTATTACATATACTGCACCTTCTACATCTATTACATATACTGCAACTTCTACATCTATTACACCTACTGCACCTTCTACATCTATTACATATACTGCACCTTCTACACCTACTGCAACTTCTACATCTATTACACCTACTGCACCCGCTACACCTACTGCACCTTCTACATCTATTACACCTACTGCAACTTCTATATCTATTACACCTACTGCACCTTCTACATCTATTACATATACTGCACCTTCTACATCTATTACACCTACTGCACCCGCTACACCTACTGCAACTTCTACAGCTATTACACCTACTGCACCTTCTACATCTATTACACCTACTGCACCCGCTACACCTACTGCAACTTCTACATCTATTACACCTACTGCACCTTCTACATCTATTACATCTACTGCACCCGCTACACCTACTGCAACTTCTACATCTATTACACCTACTGCACCTTCTACATCTATTACATATACTGCACCTTCTACATCTATTACATCTACTGCACCCGCTACACCTACTGCAACTTCTACATCTATTACACCTACTGCACCTTCTACATCTATTACATATACTGCAACTTCTACATCTATTACACCTACTGCAACTTCTACATCTATTACACCTACTGCAACTTCTACATCTATTACATATACTGCACCTTCTACACCTACTGCAACTTCTACATCTATTACACCTACTGCACCTTCTACATCTATTACATATACTGCACCTTCTACACCTACTGCAACTTCTACATCTATTACACCTACTGCACCCGCTACACCTACTGCAACTTCTACATCTATTACATCTACTGCAACTTCTACATCTACTACACCTACTGCACCTTCTACATCTATTACACCTACTGCACCTTCTACATCTATTACACCTACTGCACCCGCTACACCTACTGCAACTTCTACATCTATTACACCTACTGAACCTTCTACATCTATTACATATACTGCAACTTCTACATCTACTACACCTACTGCACCTTCTACATCTATTACACCTACTGCACCTTCTACATCTATTACACCTACTGAACCTTCTACATCTATTACACCTACTGCACCTTCTACATCTATTACACCTACTGAACCTTCTACATCTATTACATATACTGCACCTTCTACATCTATTACACCTACTGCACCTTCTACATCTATTACATATACTGCACCTTCTACATCTATTACATCTACTGCACCCGCTACACCTACTGCAACTTCTACATCTATTACATCTACTGCACCCGCTACACCTACTGCAACTTCTACATCTATTACACCTACTGCACCTTCTACATCTATTACATATACTGCACCTTCTACATCTATTACACCTACTGCACCTTCTACATCTATTACATATACTGCACCTTCTACATCTATTACACCTGCTGCAACTTCTACATCTATTACAGCTTCTACATCTATTACAGCTTCTACATCTATTACAGCTTCTACATCTATTACACCTACTTATCCATTCCTTTAAATCGGACACATCTCTGTCCTCTACATGAATCCACTAATGAGCATAACTATCACATATATGTAACTCTTATATATATAACTATCATATGTAACTATAATTTAGACAAACCTACAGTAGAACAGACGGATTAAAAGAAGCCTCTAACATGTTCGGTGTGCACACCTGTGCACATCTGCAGGTACAGATGTGTGAGCACGAGCATCGCCCTCTCCTGGGACCACAGAAGATCCGCCCTGATCATTATCTAAGTCCACTGTGACACATTTGCTTTGGTGTGACTGTAGCGTATTGATCCAGATTATATCAACCTTGAGATGAATAAACACCGCTGTTTGCTTGGCAGATTAGGAAGTCATTTGAGCAGCTTAGCAGCAACATAAGAGAGTCAGAGCGACTCACCTGCAGAGAGTTCAGAGTGTGATGTAAGAGAGAGATGAAAAAGTGATGATACAGCTCCAGTTGTGGAGGGAAGTTCAGTCCCTGGCAGCAATGCTTTTATCAGAATTCAGTGGACTTTGTGCTGGTTGTGAACGCTGCTGAGCACATGACTCCAGCTCTGGCATCACTTCACTGGCTTCTGGTTGGTTTTAGAGTTAAGATTCTTCTTCTTCTTCTTTTTAAATGTCTTCGCGGCCTTGCTCCTCCACATCTGTCTGAGCTGTGGCTCCTTCACGCTCTCTCAGGTCAGCAGATCAGTTACTGTTAAAGGGACAGTTCGCCTCTTCTGACATGAAGCTGTGTAACGGCCCATATCAGCAACATCATTTCTGAACATCTTCTTACCCCCTGCTGCGTCCTGTGAGCAGAGTTCCAGCCTCGTTTTGGTGCTGATGAAGGTAGTCCGGCTAGTTGGCTGGGGTTTAAAACAGAGGTGTGACCATAATGGGATGTGTGGCTGGGCAGTTAGCTCATCTGGGGGGGCAGAAAACAATACCTGAAAAAAAAATCAGTGGAAAACCACTACTACAACTTCAAGCATAATAATAATAATAATAATAATAATAATAAAAAAAAAAAAAAATAATAATAATAATAATAGTAATAATTCAATTATGGTCACAAAATATGGTCACACTAGCATAAATCATGACCGTTAATTTTGTTAACAGTGTGGAATTTTTTTATGAAGTTTTTTTTGTTTGTTTTTTGTAAAGAAATAGAGAACAGCCCCCCTGTAGCCACGTCCCTGGTTTAAAAAATAAAGCGTTTTGCTTCTCAAAACAATATGCATTCAACAGAGTAATACATTTGCATCACAAAATGGTTCTCCAGGAAAAAGTCAGACCTCACAATCTCTTGGCCCTATTTTCTCTCCCTTCGTATCACTGCCTGCTGTGCAGACCGAGCAGCAAACACTATAACAGGCGCGGCTGTCAGCAGGCGGCAGCAGGCAGTGATATGAAGGGAGGCAAAAATAGGGCCAAGAGATTGTGAGGTCTGACTTTTTCCTGGAGAACCATTTTGTGATGCAAATGTATTACTCTTTTGTATGCAGTATGTAGTATGTAGTATGTAGTTTGCAGTATGTAGTATGCAGTATGTAGTATGTAGTATACAGTATGCAGTATGCAGTATGCAGTATGCAGTATGCAGTATGTAGTATGCAGTATGCAGTATGCAGTATGTAGTATGCAGTATGTAGTATGTAGTATGCATTATGTAGTATGTAGTATGCAGTATGCCGTATGCAGTATGCAGTATGTAGTATGTAGTATGCATTATGTAGTATGCAGTATGCAGTATGCCGTATGCAGTATGCAGTATGTAGTATGTAGTATGCATTATGTAGTATGTAGTATGCAGTATGCCGTATGCAGTATGCAGTATGTAGTATGTAGTATGCATTATGTAGTATGTAGTATGCATTATGTAGTATGCAGTATGCAGTATGCATTATGTAGTCTGTAGTATGTAGTATACAGTATGCAGTATGCAGTATGCAGTATGCAGTATATAGTATGCATTATGTAGTATGCAGTATGCAGTATGTAGTATGTAGTATGTAGTATGCTGGGCGAGTTAACTCGTTATTATTGAGTTAACTCGTTAGTTATTTAACGTCGATAAATATTTTAGCGCGAATTAGCGCAGGTTTTATTTTATTTAAAAAATTATCTTTTTGGGTTTTTTTTGCGCTTTTGTTCCTTTAATGGAAAGTTCAGAGAGACAGGAAGCAGGGAGCAGAGAGAGGGGGAACAACATGCAGCACAGGGCCGTCCGGTGCGGGACTGGAACCGGGGCCAGCTGCAGCGAGGACTATAGGCTCTGTACATGGGGCGCCTGCTCAACCCACTATGCCACGGACCACCCCTGTTTTATTTTTTACATAATGCATACTATATACTGCATACTACATACTACATACTACATACTGCATACTGCATACTGCATACTACATAATGCATACTATATACTGCATACTGCATACTGCATACTGCATACTGCATACTGTATACTACATCATACATGTCACTTATTGAACTTATATTTAATTCAAGTTGTTACTTTTTTCATAATTTCTCCTTTAAAAAAACTCGTTTCATTGTCATTTTTCTGTGCAACATCATCTTTTCTCCTCCTAACGAATCGTTAAACTCTGAAACTTAATTAATTTCCAATCCTGAGCCAGAGAAAAGTTTGAATCGGCTGCAGTTTTGTCCCTTTTCTCTAAACATTTAAAGCGCAGCTTACCTCGGTGAACTTCTGACCTCGGCAGCATCACAGCTCTGCTCTCCTGAACAGGATTATAAAGTGTGAGTCAGCAGATGCTCTGGGAGGCTTCATCTATCCCTGATTCATGTCACCTGAACCCAGAGGGCTCCGTATTCCCTGACAGGTGTGTGTGCACGGCTTCGGATTATTGGGCTCCGTAGATGCTGTGAGGAAGAATCAGAGGTCAGTTCTGTGAGCTCAGCACAAAGCAACAAAGATTTCACAGCTTTTAAACCAAAAACCGAAGAGGCGGGAAGTGTAGAGGCCTCGCTCCACTGTCTGTTTCCTTGAATGACTTGCTGCTATCAGTTGTGTGTTTTGCCTTTAAGTGATATTTTAGACTGGAACTACTACGCTGAGAAGACAATTCAACTTGGCAGTGTTTACAGATGACTTTGGTTCTGTCGACTCCGCCGTCTGGAAGAACTTTAACATGAAAATGGCCGAGTAAAAGTTCCGTACCCTTCTCCATGTTTGGTGGATCCGCCGATTACTTTCTTTTCCTGTTCCACAGCAGACAGCAGCAGACTTTTACAAAATAAAAGCCTGTGAGCAGCAGACTTTTACAAAATAAAAGCCTGTGAGCAACAGACTTTTACAAAATAAAAGCCTGTGAGCAACAGACTTTTACAAAATAAAAGCCTGTGAGCGACAGACTTTTACAAAATAAAAGCCTGTGAGCAGCAGACTTTTACAAAATAAAAGCCTGTGAGCAACAGACTTTTACAGAATAAAAGCCTGTGAGCAACAGACTTTTTATTAATAATTAATCAATAATAATAATATAATAAAAAATTAAAATTAAAATTTTTAAAAAAATTAAAATTAAAAAATTAAAAAATTCAAAATTCAAAAATAAATATAAATATAAATAAAAATTAAATAAAAAATAAATAAATAAATAAAATAAAATAAAATAAAATAAAATAAAATAAAATAAAATAAAATAAAATAAAAAATAAAACAGGGGTGGTCCGTGGCATAGTGGGCTGAGCAGGCGCCCCATGTACAGAGGCTATAGTCCTCGCTGCAGCTGGCCCCGGTTCCAGTCCCGCACCGGACGGCCCTGTGCTGCATGTTGTTCCCCCTCTCTCTGCTCCCTGCTTCCTGTCTCTCTGAACTTTCCATTAAAGGAACAAAAGCGCAAAAAAAAAAAAAAAAGATAATTTTTTAAATAAAATAAAACCTGCGCTAATTCGCGCTAAAATATTTATCGACGTTAAATAACTAACGAGTTAACTCAATAATAACGAGTTAACTCGCCCAGCTCTAGTTAAAACCTTTCATCTGAAATAGTTTGGTTTGAACCTTTGTTTTAAATGTAGAATCTGAAGCACCAACAGTTTGAGGACTCCCTGCAGTTCAGGTCGTCTCTCCTGGTTAAAATCTGTTGGTCTGTGCGTCTCGTGCTCTGGATTTACTGAAGGAGGCATTTTCACCGCAGGTCTTCGGTGTCCGATTGTCACACCTGGTCCTCGTTGCCTCCTGAATATCCTGCAGCTTCAGAGCCGGACTGCTTCTGCGTTTGTTTTCAGTCAGTTTATCTCTTTAGCTTTAACCCTACCTGAATCCGATCCTATAGAATTTCATACACAATGTCCTCTTTTTCATGAAGCAATCTTGAATTTATACGGCCTGACATGAGCGTGGTTTGTCCTGGAGCATGCAGAAAGATCTGATGAAAGCTAAAAACACACAAGAACAAGACAACCTGAAGGAAACAAAACAAAGAAGTTATTTATTATTCATCCTGGTGGACCTCAGGGCGAGGGGGAAGGATGAGAGAAAGTGAAGGGTGGAGAAGGAAGGGCGATGAACAGACTGAGGGAGGGAGAGCAGAAAACAAACAGGGAGGTGGGCTCACTGGAGGGAAACTGAGCTTTTCAGCCAGAGTTCCTGAGACAGAGGTGTAGTTATATTCAGCTTTTCTTAAAGGAAACAAAAGGAGAAGCTTTCCACTCTAAAGTCTGAAGTTTGGTGGCAGATGAGCTCTGAAAACACATCCAGCCAATGGGAATGGACAGAATCTGGAAACTGGAAGCTTTCTGGTTTAAGTTTGAAGCTCATTTATATTCTGAGTTGCATCATAATGGAGAAGAAAATGCTTCAAACTGAGAGCTTAAAACCATCAGTTATTGTGTCATGATGATTGGTTTGTTGTTAGCTTTTTCTAAGACAATAAAAAGTTGGGTTTTAGACTCACAGGGCACCTCTGTAGCATCGCTTTCTGCTCCCCGTCCAGCCGCGTCCTATTTCTGACCTGGGCCTCTTCACATCTGCACTGGAAAATCACTGGAATTCTTACCAAGTATATTTGTCTCATTTCTAGTCAAAATATCTCATTAAACTTAATATCAGACACAACTGCCTAACAAGCACCATTTCAGCCAGATATAGGGACTGGTTTTAATACAATACATCTGGAATATCTTGTTAAATGAAAAAGTCTTGAAAACAAATTGTTTTGAGTCATATTTCATATGAAACAAGCTTTTTTTTGACATTTGAAGAGGTTTTTAATCTAATTTCAAGATCACTTTTATCTCAAAAGTCCTAAATATCACATTTTATTTCAAGAAATCTGGACAAGCCGATTTTCACTAGTTCCATTGGCAGATTTCTTTGCTTATTTCAAGCAAAAATGTCTTTTATTTGTTGTTAACTGGTAACTTACTCTCATCTGATTTAGCTCTGCAGTGATGAAGGAGTGCAGGCAGAGATATTAATATTAAGTTTCATTTCTCTCCAGAATCAGCAAACATGATGTACAGAAGCAGCTGTTTGGCACCTATTATGGCTCTTATGGCTCGTCTATACAGACGCAGACATCAGGTAACTTCTGCCTGCGCAGAGACGTGGAAGTCAACAATTACAAGTGCAAGGAAATGCACTAAATACAATGCAGCAACATCTAACCTTTGAGCAGAAACAGTTCACACAAACTGCAGGAAAAGAACAAACTTTGTTCCTTATTCTGTTAAACAGAACAGAAAAGACTCCCCCCAAACCTCGCAGCCAAAGTTAAGAGTCAACACTTTGCTTTGCATCAGCTCACACATGGAGGCACACGGTGACGCCACAGGACCTGCAGCCTCCTCCTTTACTTCTGTCGCTCCACATTAAAGATGTTCTCCTGCTGCAGGCTGCATCCCTGCGCTGCCTTTACATAAGCACCTCCATCAGAGAGAAGGGAAACAGGAAACTCCGTATCAGACGGGTCAGCTGTCCAAGTTAGAGCCCAGATCTTTCATGAGATCAGAACACATGATTGTGTTAAACTGTCATTACAACGTATATACCCGAGAGCTCAGAAGTGTAGGTGATGCAACTGTAAATGTATTTTATTTCTACAGCCCTTTACAGACAATCCTTACGATGTACCAAACTGCTGGTAATTTAGCCAATAATCCGATCCGATCCGATTCTTAGTCAGATTAAGGTGTCTACATGCACTCTTAACCCGAACTAGTTGAGTTTACTAGAAAATCGCGTGGAAACCCGTTGCCTTATCCCGTTTAAGTTTTTACAAAACATGAAACTAAACCTTTTAAGTTGTATTGGCATAGATAACTTAGACATATTCAAGTTTACAGTCGTAACCTTTACTCAAAACCATTAGTTCACATAACTTATCTCTTTTCTGAGGTCTAGCCAACCATTTTAGGTCAAATGCACATAAAATATATAAAAGCATTACTTAACATCATTTGTTGATATAAGTAATGTATTGTCTTCAAATTTTAATTAATGACTTATACTGTTTTGATTTAGAGTTTGTATATACCATTGTAGCAATGGTAGAGGTGGAGGCAAGAAAAGGCTTAGTCCAGACTTCCTCCTGCAGTAAGCACTTTTATCTTGACAGACAGTTCACAGGAACAATAGTGAATTTCAACCAACCCACATGTATTCGAACAAGTGGTGGTAACTTTCTATCTCACCACTTTCAGTTATGGTGCAGATTTAGTTAAAATGCAACACGAACAAAAACCTTGTACTACACCGTCACTGCGTACAGAACATAAACATAAACCCATACAAACTCTACCACAGCACTAAATACAGCACATAAACGGGGAACAGAGAGCACCCATAATGCAATGCGGCAACACACCCAAAGCACGCCACAATATATTGTTTAAAAAGAAATTTGTATGAGAAGGAAGAAATTAAAAAATACTTTTAAATTGTTCAAGTTATTTTATTTCAGAAAACACTGATATTAACAAATAAAAATTAACACAAATAATTCACTGCAGCAATAATGAATTAAGACTGGTGCAGTCTTAAGCTAACCTTTAGCAAACGTTTAGCAACCAGACCGATCTTAATAATTGCTTTACACACTCTTCCGTCTACTTAGTGTCGTTAAAACTACTTTAAAACATCCACAGTTTATTTTTAAATACACAATTCAGTTTTCTCCAAAAATCGAGCTGGTCACGCTCTCACACAGGACGGGTCTTGACTCTCAGTTGAACTTCAAATAGGCTCCGCCCCTCCCTCACAGAACGTAACTTTATATGTAATCTCTGCTTAACATGATCATTGCAGTGTATATTTTCACATTTCTAATCCAAAGAACTAATTTGATTTAGTAATTACATAGATTTTTACAAAACATAATAGAATAAGTAATGAACACTAAAACGTTTAATTGAAAACAAATTCGGGTTTACAGTGTGCATTTAATAACTCAGGCTGATTGTAATTTAGCCAATAATCCGATCCGATCCAGTTCTTAGTCAGATTAAGGTGTCTACATGCACTTAATAACTCAATCTGATTGTAATTTAGCCAATAATCCGATCCGATCCAGTTCTTAGTCAGATTAAGGTGTCTACATGCACTTAATAACTCATTCTGATCGTAATTTAGCCAATAATCCGATCCTTTCAGGGCCATGTGACCCCACTGAGAGACTTCTGGGACTGTTCCTTTATTATAGTTAAGAACAGTTTAAATCCGTGTGTTCAATCTCATGACAAAAAGAAGATCTTAGTCTCAGCTATGATGGTTTTCCAGCCGCGCACAAGTCGTTTGGATTTCTGACTCCAGCCAGATATCCTTATTTCATCATCCAGAGAGTTGCCTCAGTAAAGGGATTTTATTGACTGAACATAACCCTGAAAAACAGGAGCTGGATGCTGAGCTCCCATCCTGAGGTTCAGAGTTCCCAGTTAAACGGTTGAGAAGGACAGTTGCTCCCGGAGGCTCTTTAAGATGGTTCAAAGGTCCAAAAACTACACATTCACTCACTCTGACTGACCTTTTAGCTTTAACCCTCATACCTGATTTAAAACACAACTTCATTTCTGAAAAGGGACATTTTTGTCCCCCTTTAAAACAACCTAAAAACATCATATGTTAATATTTTTTTCCACTTTTTTTTCATAAATCTTTTATTCCACTTCAGTTCTGATCATAACTACCAAGTTTTCAATTATTCTAAAAAAAAATTAATCCTTTAAATACTGGTTTATATGATGTAAATGCCAATTTCTGTAAAAAACAAAAAAACACAAAAACTGCTGTATTTTCAAAATATGGAATGCAAAGTGGAATTATTGAGTGGGGATAATTATGGTCTGGGATATGTCAATGATTAGCAATAATATTGATTTTTAGGGATTTTAATTTTTTTGTTATGCCTGGTTTAAAAAAAAAAACTCCTTAATTTCTGAAAAGGGACATTTTTGTCCCCTTTTAAAACGACCTAAAAACATCATATATTCATATTTTTTTCAACTTTTTTTTCCATAAACCATTTCTTCCACTTCAGTTCTGATCATAACCAGCAAGTTTTCAATTATTTTCAAAAAAATTAACCCTTTAGATGCCAATTTGAACTTTTTAGCCCAAATTTGAAGCCTTTAGGTGCCAGTATTTTCAAAATATGGAATGCAAAGTGGAATTATTGAGTAGGGATAATTATGGTCTGGGATATGTCGATGATCAGCAACAACATTGATTTTTTGGGATTTTTAATTTTTGTTTTTATGCCTGATTTAAAAAAAAAAACTCCTTAATTTCTGAAAGGGACATTTTTGTCCCCTTTTAAAATGATCCCCAAAATACCATATGTTACTATTTTTTTCTCCACTTTTTTTTCCAGAAAAAACTGATTAAGTTGCTGCCTGAGGATCAATAACAAGGTATTTATTAACAGGAGCATGCATGCATCAGCGGCTGTGAGTTACGCTGAAATGCTCACAGCGTGGAAGGATGCTAATAAATATCTGGAAGGAGGCAGTTGGGCTTCCTACAGCAGAGCGCTCCACATATATCATAATTAAGCCATCACACACATGGCTGAAGTTCCCAACACGTTTTAAATATATGTCCGTATATCACAGACTGAAGCCAGCGATGTTTATCAGATAATTAACTCTGATAAAACTGATAAAATGCAACATGGAGCCACATCCAGTCAGGAGTAAACATGTAGGGTCACTGTGTGCCTCTCAGAGACGATAACTGTAACTGTCCCACTTACTGACATCTAGTGGCCTAGTTGGAGATAGCAGCCGTCTGAAACAACATTTTTTTTATTCCTGTTATTTTTCTCCTGGCCAAAGTTTTTTTTACAGAAAGTCTCCCGGTGACCAACAGCCCTTAGTTACCGTTGCTACCAAGTGTTCCAATCTCACGCAAAATGGAATTCAAGTTACTATGACAACAGCTGACGATTTAAAAGTGATTTCTGAGGAAACAAAATAATAATTTTTTTGTTTATTGCTGCCATAAGTGCCATAACATTTGTTGTGCAAACACACTTTTAACATCAGCATCTTTCTGTAGTTTTTATGTAGAAGCCTCGCTCCACTGTCTGTTTCCTTGAATGACTTGCTGCTATCAGTTGTGTGTTTTGCCTTTAAGTGATATTTTAGACTGGAACTACTACGCTGAGAAGACAATTCAACTTGGCAGTGTTTACAGATGACTTTGGTTCTGTCGACTCCGCCGTCTGGAAGAACTTTAACATGAAAATGGCCGAGTTAAAGTTCCGTACCCTTCTCCATGTTTGGTGGATCCGCCGATTACTTTCTTTTCCTGTTCCACAGCAGACAGCAGCAGACTTTTACAAAATAAAAGCCTGTGAGCAACATACTTTTACAAAATAAAAGCCTGTGAGCAACAGACTTTTACAGAATAAAAGCCTGTGAGCAACAGACTTTTACAGAATAAAAGCCTGTGAGCAACAGACTTTTACAAAATAAAAGCCTGTGAGCAGCAGACTTTTACAAAATAAAAGCCTGTGAGCAACAGACTTTTACAGAATAAAAGCCTGTGAGCAACAGACTTTTACAAAATAAAAGCCTGTGAGCAACAGACTTTTACAAAATAAAAGCCTGTGAGCAGCAGACTTTTACAGAATAAAAGCCTGTGAGCAGCAGCCTTTTACAAAATAAAAGCCTGTGAGCAACAGACTTTTACAGAATAAAAGCCTGTGAGCAGCAGACTTTTACAAAATAAAAGCCTGTGAGCAACAGACTTTTACAGAATAAAAGCCTGTGAGCAGCAGACTTTTACAAAATAAAAGCCTGTGAGCAACAGACTTTTACAGAATAAAAGCCTGTGAGCAACAGACTTTTACAAAATAAAAGCCTGTGAGCAGCAGACTTTTACAGAATAAAAGCCTGTGAGCAGCAGACTTTTACAAAATAAAAGCCTGTGAGCAACAGACTTTTACAGAATAAAAGCCTGTGAGCAACAGACTTTTACAAAATAAAAGCCTGTGAGCAACATACTTTTACAAAATAAAAGCCTGTGAGCAACATACTTTTACAAAATAAAAGCCTGTGAGCAACAGACTTTTACAAAATAAAAGCCTGTGAGCAGCAGACTTTTACAGAATAAAAGCCTGTGAGCAACAGACTTTTACAGAATAAAAGCCTGTGAGCAACAGACTTTTACAGAATAAAAGCCTGTGAGCAACAGACTTTTACAGAATAAAAGCCTGTGAGCAACAGACTTTTACAGAATAAAAGCCTGTGAGCAACAGACTTTTACGAATAAAAGCCTGTGAGCGACAGACTTTTACAAAATAAAAACCTGTGAGCAGCAGACTTTTACAAAATAAAAGCCTGTGAGCAACAGACTTTTACAAAATAAAATAAATAATAAAACAGGGGTGGGTTCTCTGAACTTTCCATCAAAGGCACAAAAGCCCCAAAAAATTATTAAAAAAAATAAAAAAAACCTGCGTTAATGCACGATAAAATATTTATCGTGCATTAAATTAAATTAAATCAAGTTAACGCGATAATAACGAGTTAACCCGCCCAGCCCTACTTCACTTCTATAGTTCCAGTTGTTACTTTTACATTTTAAACAATCAAAGTAGGATTAAACTGTAAAAAATACGACATCCTGAACGTATCCCGACGTGACCAAGAAAAGCTTTCAAAACTGAAACATTTTGAATTTCTAATTTAACATTCATGAAGACATTAAAATATGTCATAATATGAAAACAAAGCAAATAACAGTTAAATGTCATTAGATGATCAGCTATAAATCACCTTTCATGTGATGCACCTGCAGCCTAATTACCTCAGCGCCTGATTATTTGCCTGGAATAAGAGATTCTACACGTCGGTGTATTCCCTGCTTTAATGTGTGTGATGCTGTGGGAATAATAAAGTTTATCATATTTATCATATTTAGTAAAGTTCTGAACCACGAACAGATTCCACTGCGACACCCTGAGCTCACGATGCCGATGTTAAAACACGACTTCAGCTTTAATGAGTCTGGTGAATGTGCAGCCGACGGGATTCTGGAATCTCTTATCTTATAGAATCCCTTAAATCTCCCCCGGGGCCCCATTTACAGTCTGATTTGGAGGTTACGGGGCCTCTCCGTCCTTCAGCTCGGCTGCCGCGATCTTTATGCAACAGATCTGATGTTTCTGACGCGGGGTCAAGATTCATTTAGCTGCAGCTGGTTTAAGGTTTTCAGTTCGAAACGTCAAAGAAATGAGGAAACAAAGTATTTATTTTATCTTCAGCACTGATTTTTAAGGTTCTTTTAGTTGTTTGTAAATGTCTTAATGGTCTCGGGCCTTCTTATCTGTCTGATCTGCTTTTAAATCATGAGCCCTCGCGGACCCTGAGGTCCTCTGGTACCGGCCTTTTAGTTCTTCCTAAAGTTCGAACAAAAACTTATGGTGATAAGTCATCTGTGGAACAGCCTGCCAGAGAAGCTCAGGCTGCAGAGACTGTTGATGTTTTTAAAAAGAGGCTCAAGACACACCTTTTTAGTTTAGCTTACAGATAAATTTAATTTGATTTATTAATTAATTAATTAATTTATTTATTTATTTATTTATTTATTTATTTATTTATTATTACATTTTCATTTTAATTAATTATTTTTTTATTTTTGTTTTGTTTTGTTTTATCTATTCATCCCTTATTTTAATTATTATTTTTTTTATTATTTTATTATACACTTATTTATCCAGTGTTTTTATCTTTGTGCTGCTTTTTAGTATGAAAAGTGCTATTTAAATTAAGTTTGATTTGATCGGTTTTATTGAAAGAATTCATTTTGAGATGCTAAATGCTGGACGGGTTCATTTTCCTTTTCAGTTTTAGAAATCCTCAGTTTGACCGTCATGAGGTTTCCTGCAGCATCAGATGTCCGGATGAAAAGTTCCACAGACCCAGAACATTCATTTCAACACATTTATCAGGAAAACTTTGAGATATTTATTAACTGGTTTAACTCTGAAACACAGTGAGTCATTTCACAGCAGGCTCACCCCAACAGGAACAGTTGTTCTGCAGGATGAATGTGATGAAACATTCGGTGTGTGCCTGTGTGAGCTCCCATTGGTTCGGTTCTGCTGGCTCTCTGATAAGATAATAATATGATTCATGGGTTATTGAGTCTGATTTGTGTCCAGAATACTTTGAATGGTCATCCAGAGCTGCACAATGAGGCCCACAGTGTGGAAGGGTGGGTGGGGGGGGGGGGGGGGGGGGGGCTTCTTATCCCACATCCTAAAAAAGAAGCTACGAACTATCCCTTTAAAGGACCGGGTGGAGGCCGGGGCAGGGAATAACTGCACAGATAAAGAGGCCATATAAAGAATGAATGAGATTCAGTTTAAAACAGTTTCAGGAGGAGCTGAAAGCTACAGCATCACAGGTGTTTCCACCAATTAGTGACTTAGTTAGTTAGTTAGTTAGTTAGTTAGCTCGTTAGTTAGTTATTTATTTATTATTAGTTAGTGATTGTTAGTTAGTTAGTTAGTTAGTTAGTTAGTTAGTTAGTTAGCTACTTCGCTCGTTAGTTAGTTAGTTAGTTAGTTAATTATTATTAGTTAGTTAGTTAGTTAGTTAGTTAGTTAGTTAGTTAGTTAGTTAGTTAGTTAGCTACTTCACTCGTTGGTTAGTTTGTTAATTATTATTAGTTAGTTAGTTAGTTAGTTAGTTAGTTAGTTAGTTAGTTAGATAGCTACTTCACTCGTTGGTTAGTTTGTTAATTATTATTAGTTAGTGAGTTAGTGAGTTAGTTAGTTAGTTAGTTAGTTAGTTAGTTAGTTAGTTAGTTAGTTAGTTAGTTAGTTAGTTAGTTAGTTAGTTAGTTGGTTAATAATGAGGCGTAGAATACCAAAGAGGTAAGAAGAAAAGTAACCAGCTCATTGTAGCCTAATGTAGCGGAGTAAGAGGACAGTTTCTGCTGCACACATCTACTCAAGTAAAGTAAAAAGTATAGTGATTTAAAACTACTCCTAGAAGTACAATGTTTTCAAAAACATACTCAAGTAAATGTAACTCGTTACTACCCACCTCTGACTAAACGTCACGGCTTAAAGAGGCTGAATGATCATGTTATTTCCATCCGCTTTAAGGTGGACATCAACACTCTTTTCATATCTTTTATTCCACCTGAGTTTTCTAATCCTGTGTTCTGGGGTTGTTTGCTGTCGGTGGGGTATTATTATTCTCCATCCTAAGCACCCACCCCACAGTGGAGCAGCTGGAGCCTGACCTTCATGCAGAGGCCAGCCCGTATACGTCCATCCTGTTTACCGTGGCTTCTTCTGTCCACTGACCCGCTGAACCGCATGTTAGAGCAGCAGGTTCTGTCCACAGAGCTGTTCCTTCATGACCCAGAAAACCTGTTGGTGATCAAACACGATCTGCACACATATATGCCACTAAAGTCTTTTCATTGTCTGCTTTAGAGGCGGCATGAAGCCCCAGAAAAGCCCCAGAAAGAGGCAGCATGGAGCCCCAGAAAGAGGCAGCATGGAGCCCAGAAAGAGGCAACATGGAGCCCCAGAAAGAGGCAGCATGGAGCCAGAAAGAGGCAGTATGAAGCCCCAGAAGGAGGCAGTATGAAGCCCCAGAAAGAGGCAGTATGAAGCCCCAGAAAGAGGCAGTATGAAGCCCCAGAAAGAGGCAACATGGAGCCCCAGAAAGAGGCAGTATGAAGCCCCAGAAAGAGGCAACATGGAGCCCCAGAAAGAGGCAACATGGAGCCCCAGAAAGAGGCAACATGAAGCCCCAGAAAGAGGCAACATGGAGCCCCAGGAAGAGGCAACATGAAGCCCCAAAAAGAGGCAGTATGAAGCCCCAGAAAGAGGCGGCATGGAGCCCCAGGAAGAGGCAGTACGAAGCCCAGAAAGAGGCAACATGAAGCCCCAGAAAGAGGCACCATGGAGCCCCAGGAAGAGGCAACATGGAGCCCCAGAAAGAGGCAACATGGAGCCCCAGAAAGAGGCAACATGGAGCCCCAGGAAGAGGCAACATGGAGCCCCAGGAAGAGGCAACATGGAGCCCCAGAAAGAGGCACCATGGAGCCCCAGAAAGAGGCAACATGAAGCCCCAGAAAGAGGCACCATGGAGCCCCAGAAAGAGGCAACATGAAGCCCCAGAAAGAGGCACCATGGAGCCCCAGAAAGAGGCAACATGAAGCCCCAGAAAGAGGCAACATGGAGCCCCAGGAAGAGGCAACATGGAGCCCCAGGAAGAGGCAACATGAAGCCCCAAAAAGAGGCAGTATGAAGCCCCAGAAAGAGGCACCATGGAGCCCCAGAAAAGCCCCAGAAAGAGGCAGCATGGAGCCCAGAAAGAGGCAGCATGGAGCCCAGAAAGAGGCAACATGGAGCCCCAGAAAGAGGCAGCATGGAGCCCAGAAAGAGGCAGTATGAAGCCCCAGAAGGAGGCAGTATGAAGCCCCAGAAAGAGGCAGTATGAAGCCCCAGAAAGAGGCAACATGGAGCCCCAGAAAGAGGCAGTATGAAGCCCCAGAAAGAGGCAACATGGAGCCCCAGAAAGAGGCAACATGGAGCCCCAGAAAGAGGCACCATGGAGCCCCAGGAAGAGGCAGTATGAAGCCCCAGAAAGAGGCAACATGAAGCCCCAGAAAGAGGCAACATGGAGCCCCAGGAAGAGGCAACATGGAGCCCCAGGAAGAGGCAACATGAAGCCCCAAAAAGAGGCAGTATGAAGCCCCAGAAAGAGGCGGCATGAAGCCCCAGAAAAGCCCCAGAAAGAGGCAGCATGGAGCCCAGAAAGAGGCAGCATGGAGCCCAGAAAGAGGCAACATGGAGCCCCAGAAAGAGGCAGCATGGAGCCCAGAAAGAGGCAGTATGAAGCCCCAGAAGGAGGCAGTATGAAGCCCCAGAAAGAGGCAGTATGAAGCCCCAGAAAGAGGCAGTATGAAGCCCCAGAAAGAGGCAACATGGAGCCCCAGAAAGAGGCAGTATGAAGCCCCAGAAAGAGGCAACATGGAGCCCCAGAAAGAGGCAACATGGAGCCCCAGAAAGAGGCACCATGGAGCCCCAGGAAGAGGCAACATGGAGCCCCAGGAAGAGGCAACATGAAGCCCCAAAAAGAGGTAACATGGAGCCCCAAAAAGAGGCAGTATGAAGCCCCAGAAAGAGGCACCATGGAGCCCCAGGAAGAGGCAACATGAAGCCCCAAAAAGAGGCAGTATGAAGCTCCAGAAAGAGGCAACATGAAGCCCCAGAAAGAGGCAACATGGAGCCCCAGGAAGAGGCAACATGGAGCCCCAGGAAGAGGCAACATGGAGCCCTAGAAAGAGGCAGTATGGAGCCCCAGAAAGAGGCAACAAGAAGCCCCAGAAAGAGGCAACATGAAGCCCCAGAAAGAGGCAACATGGAGCCCAGAAAGAGGCAACATGGAGCCCCAGAAAGAGGCAACATGAAGCCCCAGAAAGAGGCAACATGGAGCCCCAGAAAGAGGCAACATGAAGCCCCAAAAAGAGGCAACATGGAGCCCCAGAAAGAGGCAACATGAAGCCCCAGAAAGAGGCAACATGGAGCCCCAGAAAGAGGCAACATGGAGCCCCAGGAAGAGGCAACATGGAGCCCCAGAAAGAGGCAACATGAAGCCCCAGAAAGAGGCAACATGGAGCCCCAGGAAGAGGCAACATGGAGCCCCAGGAAGAGGCAACATGGAGCCCCAGAAAGAGGCAACAAGAAGCCCCAGGAAGAGGCAACTTGGAGCCCCAGGAAGAGGCAACATGAAGCCCCAGAAAGAGGCAACATGGAGCCCAGAAAGAGGCAACATGAAGCAACAGAAAGAGGCAACATGAAGCAACAGAAAGAGGCAACATGAAGCCCCAGAAGAGGCAACTTGGAGCCCCAGGAAGAGGCAACATGAAGCCCCAGAAAGAGGCAACATGGAGCCCCAGAAAGAGGCAACATGAAGCAACAGAAAGAGGCAACATGAAGCAACAGAAAGAGGCAACATGAAGCCCCAGAAAGAGGCAACATGAAGCCCCAGAAAGAGGCAACATGGAGCCCAGAAAAGCCCCAGAAAAGCCCCAGAAAGAGGCAACATGGAGCCCCAGAAAAGCCCCAGAAAAGCCCCAGAAAGAGGCAACATGGAGCCCCAGAAAAGCCCCAGAAAGAGGCACCCAGGACCCTCTGGCTGGCTCTTTCTGGGCTCCGTCAGCCTCGCAGTAATTTCTCATTTCCTGCATCTGCACAGAGTTCACATTTATTTACTTTAGCTGCTTTAGGAATCCCACAGAAATCACACGTTCCGTGACGCTGCCGCCGCGCCAGACAAAAAGGTCGCCCATAATTGATACTGTGACATTGGAGAGGCAGGACAGAGGGTAATTAATGTTCTGCCCTGGTGTTTTATAGGTGGGCTTCTTCTGCCCCCTGGTGGTGTGTTTGGATGTGAGAAAAGGCTTTAAAAGGCCTCCACCTTTCTTATTTCAGGAGCCTCTGTGTCATTTTATCTCGATAAACAGACGTTTCTTCACGCTGTGAATGATTTGATCAGGACGGAGAGTGTTTCATCACTTTTAAAGCATCAAACCCAGCTGGAACGCTGTGTAAACACAGCTTTAAATGGGACTTATCTTATCCCAGCGCACAGTCACAGGAGGGGAATCCATTTATTGACCCATAAAGGTGTCCGTGCGACCCTTTCACCTTCACCGGTTGCGTCACACTTTCCTTTTTGGGGTTGTTTGGTTGTTTTCCAGATGATTTCACCATTTTTTCTCCCAGAATCATGTGAATGTACAGACTGTTCTGCTTCCAGGCAGCAGATCTGCAAACATTCCAAGGATTCATCTGGTTTTCCATCTTGTTTTAAACTGCATCCCATGAAAGAAGCTCTGAAGCTCTTCCTGTTTGATGTGGGAGGATTTTAAGGTGGATTATTCAAATGATGCTGTGACAATTCAATTCAATTCATTTTTTTTTTATATAGCGCCAAATACAACAAATGTCATCTCAAGGCGCTTAAATAGTACAGTCCAATTATAGCCAATTGTTGTATATTTACGGTAGATTTACAACAGTATCCTGTATTTTACAATAATTGTAAAATAATTTATAATATATATAATTTTACAATAATAATACAATAATTACAATAATAATTTTACAATAATTGTAAAATACTGTTGAACATTCATCCCTCACATGTAAATTAACAGTTAAATCAGCCATTTAACAATAAAATACGTTATTATACTGTTAAATAAATTACGGTAGATGTGCCGTAAAATTACTAAAACACAGTTATCCTACCGTCATGTACTGTAATCCAAAAAACGGTAATATACTGTTAAAATAAATAACAGCAGTTGCACTGTTTTGCAGTTTTATTTTTTTGCAGCATTATTTTGATTATTTACTTTATTTATATTTAAATATATATTATATATTTATTATATTATATTTATATTTTTTAAATATATTATTATATTTTGATTATTCATCAAATAGTATACTTTTTGATAAATAACAGTAGTTACACTGTAAAATAACAGTAAAGTACTGGTGTCCCTGCTGCCAGTATTTTACTGTTATTTTACAGGGAAATTCTTTACAGTGTAATTATTTTCAAAATAATCCAATTCATTCATACAGAGCCAATTCAAAAGCACTTTCCTGGCTAAGGAAACCAACAAAAAAACTGGGCTGTAAGGGGTCAGGCATCCATCCGAGCACGATGTTCTCTCGATGTTCCTGAACAAACACTTTAACCTTAAACAAACAGTCAGTTTGCTTTAGACAGACTGAAGAAAAACACGTGTTTTTCATTGATTTGGCTTCATATCAGGACAGAAGAACATTTCATCTCCGCATCTCATCAGCCCCTCGGCTCATAACAGCTGCAGGAATCTGAATTTAAAAAGAAAGAGGAAAACTCAAAAGTAGAAATGTCCCCACTTTTATTAAATGGATTAAGATGCTATACAGATACCGAATGGCTCAAATTCAAACAAATAATGATATTTCTCCTAAAATTACCCTCTCACGCTCCACAAGACAAGGCTGCGGTCTCTCGCCCTTGCTATTCACGCTGGCAATAGAACCGTTAGCGATAGCAATAAGATCCCACCCATTAATTAAAGGGAAACAGATAGGGGGCGTCACCCACAAAATTTCGTTGTATGCGGACGATGTCCTAATTTATTTGACAGAACCGGAATCGTCAATACCCACATTAATAGAAACATTAACCGAATACAGTGTTAACTCTGGATAAATCTCAATAAGAGTGTTGTAATGCCACTTAACACAGCTGGGACGAACATATCGTGACATAATATACCCTTTCAATGGTGCTCTGAGAAATTAACATATCTGGGCCTTCAGATCCCCAACGTATGTTCAAAGGCTTTTTCTCTAAACTATTTACCTCTACTAAAAAAAACTGAAGCGGAGCTTAAAAGGTGGATGAACCTTCCTCTGTCCTTGGTGGGTCGAATCAGTTGTATTAAAATGAATGTCCTGCCGAAATTTCTCTTTCTGTTTCAGACGCTACCCACTACGGTACCTAAATACTTCTTTAAACAGCTGCATTCAGCTCCATCTGGGTTCATACGGAGGGGCAAAATTCCCAGAATAAGGTTAAAAATTCTTCAGGGAACACCTCAGGAAGGCGGACTGAAACTCTCTAATTTTGAAACTTATTACTGGGCAGCACAGTGCTGGTCTGGGTATGGAAAGCAAATTTACAGCAAACCCCCCCCCTTGGGTACAGATGGAATAACATGATATTAATTCTATGTGTCTTGCGTCACTCCCATATGTTCCCTCACTCAAACAACATTGCACGCTGACAACAAACCCATTCATAAAACATACTTATAAATTGTGGTCTGATTTACGTAAAAAGACCCAAAGCAGTCAACCGTTATATAACCTTACTCCCTTTCATGCAAAGCCTTTTCTACCAAAGGTCCTAAGAGATGGCATCACCCAAGTATGGTTTACAAAGGGCATTAGGACATTCGGGGACTTAAACAAAAATGGAATCCTGGAGTCAATTTGAAAACCTTACAGCTAAATACAACCTTGATGAGAGGCACTTCTTCAAATTCCTGCAACTCAAGCATTATATTCGAACGGAACGGGGGGGCAGACTTCTACCAGTTAAATACAACCCTTAGATGATGTACTGAGTAGTAAAAAAGAACTCAAGAGGTTTATATTTCGCATGTATACTGTTAGAAAAAGAGGGGCTTAAGGTTTGGGAAAAATGGGAGGCCGACTTGAAGATGCTGATTGGATTGAGCTATGTGAAAAGGCCCAACGCTTTTCCTTTAATAGTAAAAATATATTAACCCAGTATAATCTGATGCATAGAGTCTATCACACCCCCAAGCTTTTCCCCCTGAAGCTGCGTTTCAGCTGCTTTTTCAGCTGCGTTTCAGCTGCGTTTCAGTTGCTTTTCAGCTGCTTTTTCAGCTGCGTTTCAGCTGCGTTTCAGCTGCGTTTTCAGCTGCGTTTCAGCTGCGTTTCAGCTGCGTTTCAGCTGCATTTTCAGCTGCGTTTCAGCTGCTTTTCAGCTGCGTTTCAGCTGCGTTTTCAGCTGTTTTCAGCTGCATTTTCAGCTGCGTTTCAGCTGCGTTTTCAGCTGTTTTCAGCTGCATTTTCAGCTGCGTTTCAGCTGCGTTTTCAGCTGTTTTCAGCTGCATTTTCAGCTGCGTTTTCAGCTGCGTTTCAGCTGCGTTTCAGCTGCGTTTTCAGCTGTTTTCAGCTGCGTTTTCAGCTGCATTTTCAGCTGCGTTTCAGCTGCGTTTTCAGCTGTTTTCAGCTGCATTTTCAGCTGCGTTTTCAGCTGCGTTTCAGCTGCGTTTCAGCTGCGTTTCAGCTGCGTTTTCAGCTGCGTTTCAGCTGCGTTTCAGCTGCATTTTCAGCTGCGTTTCAGCTGCTTTTCAGCTGCGTTTCAGCTGCGTTTCAGCTGTTTTCAGCTGCATTTTCAGCTGTGTTTCAGCTGCGTTTTCAGCTGTTTTCAGCTGCATTTTCAGCTGCGTTTCAGCTGCGTTTTCAGCTGTTTTCAGCTGCATTTTCAGCTGTGTTTTCAGCTGTTTTCAGCTGCGCTTCAGCTGCGCTTCAGCTGCGTTTTCAGCTGCGTTTCAGCTGCGTTTTCAGCTGTTTTCAGCTGCATTTTCAGCTGCGTTTTCAGCTGCGTTTCAGCTGCGTTTCAGCTGCGTTTCAGCTGCATTTTCAGCTGCGTTTCAGCTGCTTTTCAGCTGCGTTTCAGCTGCGTTTTCAGCTGTTTTCAGCTGCATTTTCAGCTGCGTTTCAGCTGCGTTTTCAGCTGTTTTCAGCTGCATTTTCAGCTGCGTTTCAGCTGCGTTTTCAGCTGTTTTCAGCTGCATTTTCAGCTGCGTTTTCAGCTGCGTTTCAGCTGCGTTTCAGCTGCGTTTTCAGCTGTTTTCAGCTGCATTTTCAGCTGCGTTTTCAGCTGCATTTTCAGCTGCGTTTCAGCTGCGTTTTCAGCTGTTTTCAGCTGCATTTTCAGCTGCGTTTTCAGCTGCGTTTCAGCTGCGTTTCAGCTGCGTTTTCAGCTGCGTTTCAGCTGCGTTTCAGCTGCATTTTCAGCTGCGTTTCAGCTGCTTTTCAGCTGCGTTTCAGCTGCGTTTTCAGCTGTTTTCAGCTGCATTTTCAGCTGTGTTTCAGCTGCGTTTTCAGCTGTTTTCAGCTGCATTTTCAGCTGCGTTTCAGCTGCGTTTTCAGCTGTTTTCAGCTGCATTTTCAGCTGTGTTTTCAGCTGTTTTCAGCTGCGCTTCAGCTGCGTTTTCAGCTGGGTTTCAGCTACGTTTCAGCTGCGTTTCAGCTGCGTTTTCAGCTGCGTTTCAGCTGCGTTTCAGCTGCGTTTTCAGCTGTTTTCAGCTGCATTTTCAGCTGCTTTTCAGCTGTTTTCAGCTGTTTTCAGCTGTGTTATCAGCTGCGTTTTCAGCTGCGTTTCAGCTGCGTTTCAGCTGCGTTTTCAGCTGTTTTCAGCTGCGTTTCAGCTGCGTTTTCAGCTGCGTTTCAGCTGCTTTTCAGCTGCGTTTCAGCTGCGTTTCAGCTGCGTTTTCAGCTGTTTTCAGCTGCATTTTCAGCTGCTTTTCAGCTGTTTTCAGCTGTTTTCAGCTGCGTTTTCAGCTGCGTTTCAGCTGCGTTTTCAGCTGTTTTCAGCTGCGTTTCAGCTGCGTTTTCAGCTACGTTTCAGCTGCGTTTCAGCTGCATTTCAGCTGCGTTTCAGCTGCGTTTTCAGCTGCGTTTTCAGCTGGGTTTCAGCTGCGTTTCAGCTGCGTTTCAGCTGCATTTTCAGCTGCGTTTCAGCTGCTTTTCAGCTGCGTTTCAGCTGCGTTTTCAGCTGTTTTCAGCTGCATTTTCAGCTGCGTTTCAGCTGCGTTTTCAGCTGTTTTCAGCTGCATTTTCAGCTCCGTTTCAGCTGCGTTTTCAGCTGTTTTCAGCTGCATTTTCAGCTGCGTTTTCAGCTGCGTTTCAGCTGCGTTTCAGCTGCGTTTTCAGCTGTTTTCAGCTGCATTTTCAGCTGTGTTTTCAGCTGTTTTCAGCTGCGTTTCAGCTGCGTTTTCAGCTTTTTTTCAGCTGCATTTTCAGCTGCGTTTCAGCTGCGTTTCAGCTGCGTTTTCAGCTGCGTTTCAGCTGCGTTTCAGCTGCATTTTCAGCTGCGTTTCAGCTGCTTTTCAGCTGCGTTTCAGCTGCGTTTTCAGCTGTTTTCAGCTGCATTTTCAGCTGCGTTTCAGCTGCGTTTTCAGCTGTTTTCAGCTGCATTTTCAGCTGCGTTTCAGCTGCGTTTTCAGCTGTTTTCAGCTGCATTTTCAGCTGTGTTTTCAGCTGTTTTCAGCTGCGCTTCAGCTGCGTTTTCAGCTGGGTTTCAGCTGCGTTTCAGCTGCGTTTCAGCTGCGTTTCAGCTGGGTTTCAGCTGCGTTTCAGCTGCGTTTCAGCTGCGTTTCAGCTGCATTTTCAGCTGCATTTCAGCTGCGTTTCAGCTGCGTTTTCAGCTGTTTTCAGCTGCATTTTCAGCTGCTTTTCAGCTGTTTTCAGCTGTTTTCAGCTGTGTTATCAGCTGCGTTTTCAGCTGCGTTTTCAGCTGCGTTTCAGCTGCGTTTTCAGCTGTTTTCAGCTGCGTTTTAGCTGCGTTTTCAGCTGCGTTTCAGCTGCGTTTCAGCTGCGTTTCAGCTGCGTTTCAGCTGCATTTTCAGCTGCGTTTCAGCTGCTTTTCAGCTGCGTTTCAGCTGCGTTTCAGCTGCGTTTTCAGCTGTTTTCAGCTGCATTTTCAGCTGCTTTTCAGCTGTTTTCAGCTGTTTTCAGCTGCGTTTTCAGCTGCGTTTCAGCTGCGTTTCAGCTGTTTTCAGCTGCGTTTCAGCTGCGTTTTCAGCTGCGTTTCAGCTGCGTTTCAGCTGCATTTCAGCTGCGTTTCAGCTGCGTTTTCAGCTGTTTTCGGCTGCGTTTCCGCTGCGTTTCAGCTGCGTTTTCAGCTGCGTTTTCAGCTGTTTTCGGCTGCGTTTCAGCTGTGTTTTCAGCTGTTTTCAGCTGCATTTCAGCTGCGTTATCAGCTGCGTTTTCAGCTGTTTTCAGCTGCGTTTAAGCTGCCTTTCAGCATTTATTTGACATTTTTCAGCTTTTATGACATTTTTCAGCTTTCTTTCAGCTTTCATATTTAAATGATTTAAATGATTTTTCAGTGTTTGTCGCTGCATTTCTGAATTTTGATCAAATTAATCTGAATATATCTTATTTTCCTCTCACATTTCACATGCCCTGTAACTTTATTTTATCACCACCTGGTTATCACATTTGGTCTCCTTATCCACGTCATCTCAGAAATGAAATAAACCTTCTGACTGCAGCATGGGGACATTTCTTTGCCTCCGTCAGACTGACGCAGCTCTGCACATGGCATAAACCCAGTGTGTCACTGACCTCTTTACTGAGACGGTAAACCCAAGCAGACGACCTTATCAGTCGCACCTGCAGCTCGCAGCCAATCAGCACTCACCCTCGTGACGCACCCTACATGCATGAACCCACACGGGGTCAAAGCCACACACAGACAATATGTTTTGAAGAGATTTAGTGTACGAGGTAGTGTTTATTATTCTCACGTGCGCGTTTGTCAGGACTTTGTACGCTTCATAAACCCGAGAAAAAAAGCACAGAAGTAACTGTTAGATATAGTTTGAATAGTTTCTGTTGAGCTTTTCAACCTGAAAACACATTTTTCCTTTGCTCTCTGGCTCCTGCTGCTTCACTCAGATTAAAAACGCTCCTTCACTTCACGTTCGCTGAACCGTTCACAGAGACTCTTCTGCTGAGATTTAAAAACAAATCTCAGTCTTTTACTCGCTGATGGGACACCTGAGACCGTCTCCTGGTCACGCCTGACCTCGTTCACACCGGCCACCAAATTGGGTGCAGAGCGCCAGCCGCTGAAATGTGAGACACAAAAATAAGAGACGCAAACCAACAGACGCTCGCCGCCTCCGAGCAGGACGTCTGGCAGCGGCGAGTATTTATAACCCCGCAGAGTTTAACTTTCCTGCATCGTGTTGGTGAATTAACTCATCAGCATGAGGATCATCTGACATGAAACCAGCTCCTCTGAGCTTCCTGCTGAGCTGAGAGTTAGGAGGATGTTCTATCTGATATCCAGCTCCCCTAAACTGAACCACAACAAGAAAGTTGCATTAAGTTAAAGGGAAGCTGTGTAACATCCCATATCAGCAGCATCATTTCTGAACATCTTCTTACCCCCTGCTGCGTCCTGTGAGCAGAGTTCCAGCCTCGTTTTGGTGTTGATGAAGGTAGTCCGGCTAGTTGGCTGGGGTTTAAAAAATAAAGCGTTTTGCTTCTCAGAACAATATGCGTTCAACAGAGTAATACATTTGCATCACAAAATGGTTCTCCAGGAAAAAGTCAGAGCTCACAATCTCTTGGTCCTATTTTCTCTCCCTTCGTATCACTGCCTGCTGCCGCCTGCAGACAGCCGCGCCTGTTACGCTGTTTGCTGCTCGGTCTGCACAGCAGGCAAAGGAAAGGAAAGGAAAGGAAAGGAAAGGAAAGGAAAGGAAAGGAAAGGAAAGGAAAGGGAAGGAAAGGGAAGGAAAGGAAAGGAAAGGAAAGGAAAGGAAAGGAAAGGAAAGGAAAGGAAAGGAAAGGAAAGGAAAGGAAAGGGAAGGAAAGGGAACAAAACAAAATTTTGTGATGCAAATGTATTACTCTGTTGAACGCATATTATTCTGAGAAGCAAAAGGCTTTATTTTTTAAACCCCAGCCAACTAGCCGGACTACCTTCATCAACACCAAAACGAGGCTGGAACTCTGCTCACAGGACGCAGCAGGGGGTAAGAAGATGTTCAGAAATGATGTTGCTGACATGGGATGTCATACAGCTTCATGTCAGAAGAGGCGAACTGTCTCTTTAAAGAGGCGAACTGTCCCTTTAAAGAGGCGAACTGTCCCTTTAAGGTCACAGCAGTCCTCACACAGTGGGCATCCTTTTACATCCTTCTCTGTGGAAGCAGCCTTCATTTCAAAACAATAAAACAAACAAAAGAAGAAAGAAAACCTGCTGCTCTCTCCTTTTCCCTGGTAAAAAACCATCGGCCCACCCAGGTGCATGCTGGGACTCCAGGTGCCCAGTGTGACCCAATTAACAAAATATCCTAAACAAATAAATAAAGAATATTAGCAAAAGATCTAATCTAAATAAAGTTACTCATAATTAGCAAATTAAATTTACAACGAGAACCAAAAAACCAAAAACTAGCTTTCCAAATAGCTCCTGCACAGAGTCCGTCTCTGGACTTTAAGAAGTGGTGAAAAACCTTTCCAGGGAACATTAGGTGATAAAAGGTGTTTTATTCTGTTGTTAAAGATTAGAGGTTATTGAAGAAATTGTGTTTTTTATCAGTGGAACTGGAACAGAAAGCGAAATGCAGCAAATAAAGGAAAGAATAAGCGTCCATGTGAGTCAGGATCAGTTCAGATTCTCAGATAAATCCAGCCTAAATGTGCATTTAGTAGAAAAAGAAACTCCTGTGACGTGTTGGGGTTTAACTTCAGCCTGTTTTCAGATTAAAATGAGGAATAAATGTGTGAAAATGTAAATGCTGGTGATGCAGAAAGTAAAGGCCGCTCCTCGTGACTCACTGGTTTGTTTTCTGGTGAATTTCCACAAAGTGTAAAATGATGTTATCAACGTGGGATCCCGTTCGGAGGAAGAGGAGTGTCCTCCCATCGCCCTGAAACATTAACTTATATGATTCATATGTTTACAGACCAGTCAGCCATTCTACAGCCTCTGCTGTATGATGTATGGTGTCACGTCCAACCATTTCTACTAAACTCAGCCGTTTAACCTGATTACAGTCAGAGGCTGACGCGGGACTCCAGCATTGCTGCCAGCACCTCTTATTTGATATTTTTCAGCTTTTATTTGACATTTTTCATCTTTTCTGATATTTTTCATATCAAGAAAAGAAAATATCAGAGAAGCTGAAAAGATTTTCTGATATAAAAGGGTCAGAAAAGATGAAAAATGTCAGAAAAGATAAAAATTATCAAATAAAAGCTGAAAAATGTCAGACAATCCTACAAATTTTGACGAGCTGTGCTTGTGCTGTGAGGACCCACCGTGGACAACCAGCACCATGACCCGTTGTAGCTATTAAATGAATGATGGAGCACTCTGTTCCATCACTTTTCCTGAGTCAGTCCCCCAGAAAGCAACATTTCCTCCACCTCCGCTCTGTGGAGTAAATGTTGTTTCCAGTGGCTCAAACCAAATGAAGATGAGAATAAAAAGTAAACCAACAGATTGAGCTCCTTTAGTTGTGAGGCTGGAACAGCTGACTCTCATCAGGACAGTTTCAGGCCCAGACTGGGTTTCCAGGCATGTGGGGTCCTGCTGCTGTCAGCACAGAGGTCAAAGGTCAGAGGGCAGCTTCCTCTGGCCCCTGTGAGGACCTTCTGAGATCCTAACCTGACAGCGAGCAGCTGGGGTGACCTTAAAGGGACAGTTCGCCTCTTCTGACATGAAGCTGTGTAACATCCCATATCAGCAGCATCATTTCTGAACATCTTCTTACCCCCTGCTGCGTCCTGTGAGCAGAGTTCCAGCCTCGTTTTGGTGTTGATGAAGGTAGTCCGGCTAGTTGGCTGGGGTTTAAAAAATAAAGCGTTTTGCTTCTCAAAACAATATGCGTTCAACAGAGTAATACATTTGCATCACAAAATGGTTCTCCAGGAAAAAGTCAGACCTCACAATCTCTTGGCCCTATTTTCTCTCCCTCCGTATCACTGCCTGCTGCCGACAGCCGCGCCTACACAGGTCTACACATCACACAGTGAAACGAATTTAATTTATTATTTAATAAGGCAAGGCAATTTTATTTATAGAGCACAATTCGTACAGAAGGTAATTCAAAGTGCTTTACAGCTACATAAAATCACAAGAAGGCAATAAAATCATTAAAAAAAAGAATGAAAAATAAAAAATCCATTAAAAATAATCATTTATTAATTAATTAATTTAAAAGTGAAGAGTGCAGATAAAATACTTTCAGGTGTCATATGCACAGCTAAATAGAACGGTCTTCAGCTTGGATTTAAAATTAAAATTTAAAATATAAAAGATTTGTAAATAATAAATTATTTACTATTTATTTATAATTTAATACATTTTTATAAATTAATAAATAATATTAAATAATAATTATAAATCAGAATCAGAATTACTTTATTAATCCCTTGCGGGAAATTCCTTTGTTGCAGTGCTCTCATTACAGAAAAAGGGAAAAGATGAATAAGAATAAGATAGGGAAAAAATAAAAAATAAAAAATCTCAATATGTACAAAAATACAATAAACAGTAAACAGACTTTACAATGCTACTCAGTAGCTAATTATTATTGTTATTGCACATGGTGAAGTGATGTCAGACAGTGGAATTGTACAGTTTGATGTTCACAGACAGGAATGACTTCCTGTGGTGCAGCGTGGTGCAGTCAGTCTCAGGCTGAAGGTGCTGGCATCCACCTGCATCGCCGTCAGTTTCTCACCCAGCAGAGCCGGCCTGATGGTGTTGAATGCACTGGAGAAGTCAAAGAACGTGACTCTCACAGTGCTCGCTGGCTTGTCCAGGTGGGCGTAGACACGGTTGAGCAGGTAGATGATGGCGTCCTCAACTCCTAGTCGTGCTGGTATGCGAACTGGAGGGGGTCCAGAAGTGGTCTGACCATGGGCCGGAGGATGAGTCTCTCCAGGGTCTTCATGATGTGTGACGTCAATGGCACGGGTCTGTAGTCCTCATGGCAACGGGTCTGTAGTCCTCATGGCAACGGGTCTGTAGTCCTCATGGCAACGGGTCTGTAGTCCTCATGGCAACGGGTCTGTAGTCCTTATGGCAACGGGTCTGTAGTCCTCATGGCAACGGGTCTGTAGTCCTCATGGCAACGGGTCTGTAGTCCTCATGGCAACGGGTCTGTAGTCCTCATGGCAACGGGTCTGTAGTCCTCATGGCAACGGGTCTGTAGTCCTTATGGCAACGGGTCTGTAGTCCTCATGGCAACGGGTCTGTAGTCCTCATGGCAACGGGTCTGTAGTCCTCATGGCAACGGGTCTGTAGTCCTCATGGCAACGGGTCTGTAGTCCTCATGGCAATGGATCTGTAGTCCTCATGGCAACGGGTCTGTAGTCCTTATGGGGCGCGGCGTCTTCGGCACAGGAACGATGTAAGACGTTTTCCACATCACGGGGACCTTGTGAAGACACAGGGTCTGGTTACACGGAAACGTTTTTCACTGTAAACGATACTTTTTCTTATCGTTTGGCTGTCGCGGCCACACGGAGCCGGCGTTCCCACTACCCCAAAACGATAGTTTTGGAGAACGGGTTCCAGAGTGGGAAGATCTGAGAACGGCATCGTTTCCATTGTTACAGCCAGAACGGATTTGTTTACATCTGCGTCACAGCCACATGGCTAACGCCAGTGACGTATACACATACGTCAGTGACCAGAACAAAAAGCGGCAACATCTATTAAAAATCCGGAAGAAGAAGACAGCACAACAAGGACAGACAGCGATCATCATGGACCCCACAACATTGATAGCAGCCCTGCTGCAGACACTGCTAACTACAGCGGCGTTGTTGAAGGAACAACGTGAGCTTCGCGCTGGTAGAAGGAGGGGCGTACTCGCATTGCTTCTTCTATAGTTCTGGTGTAACCGGTGGGGGGGGCTTACAGCGCACCTAGAGGTGTGGCGTGTGTACTGCATCGTTTTCAGCGTTTCCAGCGTTTCCATCTGGACCTGATTCTTTACAGAAGCTTTCCTGTGTGGTCGCAATAATTTTCGTACCCGTTTTCAAAAAAACCCTCGTTTCGTTTTCGTGTAGCCGTAGCCTCAGGCTCAAGGGCCGTGTATACTCTCGCAGCAGTGTGTCGCAGACATGACGCAGTTATTTTTGATTTATGCCCACTTTTGAAGCGCGGTCTGCGCTATGTTAATCCCACGCCACAACGCAAGAGGGACAATCACGAACAAGCTAGGATTGTGGGTGTTACGGTTACGGAGGTCATTCAACAACAATGGCGACTGGATGAATGCGCACTTTGATTGAGATGCAGCTGATCGATCTAGAAATAGAAGAAATATTGCTACTACTGGAGCTGGCAGAGAGGCGAAAGAAGCGTCACGGTTAGCACGGTTAGCGTCACCATTAGCCGGTTAGCAAACCGGAAATACGCATAGTGTAGAGCGGATGTAGAGTTGACCAATCAGAGGCCTCCTTTCTCACCTCCCTGCAACGATATCTGCGGCACTGTCTGCGGTGAGTTACAATTTTGGGGAGGTGCACCAGAGTGTCTGCGTAAGGGGGGGGGGGGCATGTCTGCGTTAACTGCGACACACACGCAGACGACCTGGTTTCCGACCATAAACCGCCCTTCAGCTCCCTCTGGATCGTTTGCACCTTTTCCCTGTTGCCTCTGAAAGCCCTCTTCTTCTTATTGAGAATGTACTTTATGTCCTTTGTCACCCACGGCTTGTTATTTGGATAACAAAGGACAGTCTTTGGTGGGACGATGGTGTCTACGCAGAAGTTTATTTAATCAGAGACACACTCTGTGAGCCCATCAATGTCCTCCCCATGCGGCTCACAGAGCGTCTGCCAGTTTGTGGCTTCATAGCAGCCCTGCAGGGTCTCATTGGCCTCCTCAGACCATCTCCTGACAGTCTTGGTGGTTGCAGGCTGGCTCATTATTACTTATTATTATTTTAATGATAATATTATTATCAAAATAATATTGTAATATATTAAAACAATATAATATTTTATCAAATATTATAAAAATATAATTTTTGTATAAAATATATTTTATGTTTTACTTCATGTCAAAAGAGGCGAACTGTCCCTTTAACAGCGCATGCGCAGCTCCTGTTCCTCCTCATGGCTCATTTCCATCACAGCTTCCTCATTGGCTGTTCGGCTTTTGCCTGATTGGTCGGCTCATCTGTCTCCGCAGAGTCTCCCTCGGCTCTGATTGGCTGCTGCCTCGACACCGTCCCCTCGGTAACACACTCTCTTTAAAATGTTTTTCTCCTCTCAGAAACGCGAACAACCGAGCTGCCGCCGGTAAAAGCCGAAGTCTCTCCCGTCCTGCCGAACCCTGGGAGCCAGTTTCCGATGAGTTCTGAACATGCAGAGTTCACAGAGTTTTCGCTTGGATGACTTTATTGCGGGATGGATCGCAGGTGAGAGACTTTTCATGCTTTTTTTCATGCTTTATGCAGAGTTTCTGTGTGTTTGGGGGGGTACAGTGGGGTAATAAATGGGGGGTAAAGGGGCTCCATCCACCCCTGCTTCTTAAAGCCGCATCATTGCTTCTCTAAATGACCTTTTCATGGCCTCAGAAACAAAAAACTGGAGTTTTTCTGCAGCATCTGAAGCATCCACCTTCTTTGTAAACAATTGTGGGGTCCCAAAGGGTCCCAAAGGGTCCCAAAGGGTCCCAAAGGGATCCAAAGGGGTCCAAAAGGGTCCAAAAGGGGGTCCCCGGGGCAACCCAGGGACCCCCTCCGCTCAGAACCGACATAAAGCTGCCAAATCGTCCGCTAATGCGTCCAGAGACTGTCACAGCTTTTCTCATTAAGTTTGTAACTGCGGGCACGGGCACGCGCTGACGGGCACGCGGCGACAGACACGAAGTGGGGGCGCTGCTGCTGTGCCACGAGTTGCGTAACCAGAAAAAAGTAGGTCTCAGATTCATCCTTTAGAACGGAATCATATCTGTGGGTTAGGGTGAGGAATCTGAAACTCTGAGTCCCCTCCGCTGTGTTCAGCTCTGTTTGTTCCATCAGAAACTCCTCAGAGGAGCTGAAGCTTTAAAGGGACAGTTCGTCTCTTTAAAGGGACAGTTCGCCTCTTTTGACATGAAGCTGTGTAACATCCCATATCAGCAGCATCATTTCTGAACATCTTCTTACCCCCTGCTGCGTCCTGTGAGCAGAGTTCCAGCCTCGTTTTGGTGTTGATGAAGGTAGTCCGGCTAGTTGGCTGGGGTTTAAAAAATAAAGCGTTTTGCTTCTCAGAACAATATGCGTTCAACAGAGTAATACATTTGCATCACAAAATGGTTCTCCAGGAAAAAGTCAGAGCTCACAATAAAGTGAAGCCTTTAGGTTCACTTTATTTCTGCCAGGAATCTAAATGTTTTCAGAGTGAACACTTCGCCTTTTGTCCTGCTGGTTTTGGAACAAGAAGGCGAGATTTTCCACTCATCCACACAGACTCATTATTCATGTGCTCACTCTCAGCTGCTCAGCAGTTCAGCTCAGAGGGACCCAGACATGAGTCTCAGGGCCACTCGGGTAAAACGCCCTCAGGAAGGCAAGAACAAAGCCTACTATCACCTTACGAATATATCGAGGTTCAAAGATCTGATGTCTCAGCAGGACCTGGAAAAACTCGTCCAGGGCTGTGTTCCAAACCGCATACTTCTCCTACTACTCATACTAACTTTCTGAGTTAGTATGCGAGTTTGAGTAAGCAGAAGTTCCCGGATGCATACTAGATCCTCCTAAATGTTGGGTATGCATCATGAGGTTACTACTCATACTCAAACTACCCAAGATGCAACGTAACGTGACGTCGCCGATCGTCATTTCCTGTCAAAACGGCAGTTTCAAGCTAGCTACAACGAGGGTAGGTTCACTTCCTGTTTTCAAAACAAAAGCACCAATTGTATGGTAATGGCTTTCCCTATGATAAAAGGCAACGGGTATTTTATTTTGTGAAAATAACAGGAAGTGCGTTAGCTCACTGCGGCTAGCTTTAGTAGCGCCGAATTTGTGGGAACAAAATTGTAAACAGCCGGTATTTTGTCAGGTTTTCAACACGTTGGGGATCTAAACGACTACTTTCTCACCTGAAAATGTTTCAAATGTTGCTAAAGTTTACAGAGTTTAGAGCTTAAGAGAAATCAGCTTCAGGCCGGCTGATTTCAGCTCGGGCAGGAGCGAGATGCATTGTGGGTAAACGCTCTGCAAACTGTCTTTTTATTTCCACTGTTTTAATGTCTCTGTAAAGAATCCCCTTTGTTGTTGGATTGTTGCTGTACAGATAAACCTGCCTCACTTGCATTTAACTCAACACTAAAGCATATTATAGCATCACTTCCTCACTAATAAGACGTTTATTATGGTTGCATTGGAAGTCTGATAAATATCCGTCTGTTTCCCGGTGGCTTAAAAATGTTCTTTTTTAAAACTTGAGAAAATTACAGTCAAATTTTTTCCCTTTATGTCCTATTTCACTCATTTAGAGGTACTAATGTGTGCCTGTTCTACCTTTTATTCCATAAATAACCAGCAGTATGTGTGCTGGTGGGGGGGTTATTCACTGTTTATTACTGTAAAGCACTCTGTAAATTAATTTAATTATTTTCTTCTACATTTTTATCAGTGTTTTTGTATTGTTTTACATATTGTTATTGTTTTATTGTTTTTGAATTGGCTCTATATGAATGAATTGGATTATTTTATAAATAATTATGATTACAATGAATTGAATTCCAATTGGCTTGAATTGGACTTTATTATCTAAGTGCCTTGAGATGTCATATAAATAAAACTGAATTGAATTGAATATGTGTGAGTTAAAAAAGACAAAAAACGGCCTGAAACTGAAAGTATTGCAGCTTTCATTAAAGATATTTGGGGAAAAACTAAATAAATTCTAAGCAGTGAGTCCATAAAAGACAGAAATATGATTTGTTCCTGATTTCAGGACAGTTTCATGCTTCAGACGCTGCTTTTCTGTAACTTTCTCCCCACGTTGCTGAGCTGAACTCATGTTCAGATATGTCAGCTGGTTTTTGATGAGCTGCTTCTAACCTTGAGCCAAAATCCAGCCGGATATCATTATTTGTTTGCGTGCTAAACGTGCTCCAGAGTTACTGAAGTCCAGCAGATTTAACCCTTTGTGCGGTCTTAACATTGTGTTTACTCCCTTTGTCCTACGGGTCAGAAATGAGCCGCCCTACCAAAGGCCCAAAATAAAGCAACTTAATTGAATTTTAAATCCAAAATCTATTAAGTAGTATGAAACCACCTGTTGTTTATCTATTCAACTCAATTCAATACATTTTTTATCATGTAGTTTTTGTTACACAATACAAAAAGACAATCACCAGTTTTCAGGATTACACTTTTTTTTGTTTTTTTGGTCAGTTGGACCAACAGTTTTCTTGTTTTCTCAGTTTTCTTTTACATAATAAAGGTTCATTATTGCTATTATATAAATGTGAAGTAATTACTTCTGAATTAATTATATTGAAAGGGAAAAAAACAGTGAACTTTTTTCTGCTGTTTAAATGTTTTTATAATTCACGGGTCAAAAATGACCCATAAGACAATCTTTGTACCCTAGTGGTGTACAGCCCACATGGAAACATAAACAAAAATAAAGTCTGACTTTTTCTAATGATGGGGTCCCTTTAGGAAAAGGAAAAAGATAGTTTAAGGTGTTTTTTCTACAGCTAAACATGGTGGTGGCTCACTGTTGACCTGCAAAGCGAACACAGACGTGTCAGAGCGTCTGTTTGCACTGCAGCACATCTCACAGTTAAAGGAAAGTTAGAAGTAAAGTTAGAAGTTCATGGTCTGTTTCTTCTCTTTTGGCCACAGGAGCAGCCAGTGTGGTCGTAGGACATCCGCTGGACACAGTCAAGGTATTTAAGAGCTGATCTAACACCGATCCTGCACTTTTACAGCCGTCTCACCCTGATTACAGCTGCTGTAAAGCTGCAAAGTGGGGCGTTCGCTGCAGGATCTCCTCTTCATAGGCCTGACGGGACACTGGTTCAGGGTTCAGGACATTCTTTTGTTTGTTTGTTTGTTGCTTTATTTGTTTCAAATCTGTATACAGAATAGAGTTTCACAATTAGCTACAACACTACGATTTGAAAAGGGGATGGAGGAAGCTTTGCTTTTAATATTCCAACCCGCTCACAACAAAACAATCACAAAAACACAATTCACTACAATAACTCTCAACACAAACACAGGACAAAGACAGAGACACAGACAGGCCCAGACAAACTCCAACCCTACACCCCTCTCCCCACAGAATATACATGTGCATATACATACATACATATGTATACACATACACATATAGATATATATACACGCATATATACACATATACACACATAACATACACAAAATCCGTATATTAAGGAAAAAATAAATAATAATAATAATAAATTCATAAAAAAATATATATATATATATATATATTAAAAAATAAAAATATATAAATAAAAAAATAAATATAGGTCAGAGAGGTCAGAGAGGTGTGGGACCTCTCCCATCTTTATCTGACACGTGCTGTAGACTCATCTTCCATCACAGACCAAAGGATGACGAACCTGTGGCGCTGCCTTTATTAAAGATAATAACTTTATGAAATCTTCTGAGGAGTCAAACATCCTCCTCATCACAAGTCAGATTCCTTCGTTAGCAAAGTAAATGTAAAACGTTTCACTTCCTGATCTGATAAAACATTAACCACAAAGTGCTGATAAAGCATCGTTAATCATTTCTCTGAGTGCAGTGAAGCAGAAAAAAATGCCTTTACAGTTTATTTGGATTAAAGTCAAACCCGACAGTTTGTCTCAGAATCTCAGCTCAACTTTATTTATAAAGCCTTTTAACACAGCCGCGGCTGAAACAAAGTGCTGTACAACACAAAATACACAAGGCATAAAACACAAGAACAATGCAAAAACAACAAAATTAAAACAATAACAGCAACAGAAACAGAGTCTGATGCTGGGTTAAAAGCCAGGGAATAAAAATGGTTTCAAGACGAGTTTTAAAAATGGGCAGTCTGATATAAAATGGGAGGTCGCTTCCACACCTGTGGAAATAAATCTGAGTTTAGCTACGCCTTCGAAAACAGCATGTAGACAAAAGCTTGTCAGTTATATTCAGCTTTTATCCGTGCTGTAAAGATGCTGTAAATTCCCTCCTGCTGCAGAACATCTTTCAGTTTTTTCCCCCAACGACATCGTCTGCAGGCAGAGAAATGTGGACAAAGGTCCAGCTGCAAATGGATTGAAGCCAGAACTTTTCTGATGGGAAGGAGTGGAAAATGAATGTCCAGAGTGATTGTCCTGAGATTTAAACTCTTTTCTCTTTTCTGCAGACGCGTCTCCAGGCGGGCAAAGGCTACAGAAACACTCTGCACTGCATCCTCACCATCTACAGGAAGGAAACGGTAAACTCCTCCTCTGTTTGCTGCACATTTCTTTAAAATAATGCTCTGTATCATCCGTGCACTGGTGGTTGGGACCGTGTTCAGAACACAGGAGGATTCTGGGTCGGTCCCAGGATTCAGGACGTGTGTTTTTGCTCTTTTTGTACTCTTTCACTGCTTTCTGAGTCTCCAGATGTGTCAGTTTGAGCTCAGCTCTCGCTGCCATTAACCACAGGCCTCCTTCGGGCCTCCTTCTCCCACAGCTCACGTGCACGGCTGTATTTTATTTTTAACATATGTCTCCCAAACCTCATACCTGCAACAAGGATTGCAATAATGTGCAGAGCTGATATCCTCAGAAGTTTAAAAGTTTCCAGATTTGACCCTTTTTCACTTCTGTATTTTTGTTTACTAGCAGTAACCATGACAACCAGTGACTGTTTTCCCTCTGTTGGATGTGGCGCTCAGGTGGCGGGGTTCTTTAAGGGCATGTCTTTCCCGCTGGCCAGCGTCACGGTCTACAACTCAGCTGTGTTTGGCTTCTTCAGCAACGTTCAGAGGCTCGTCAGCCAGTATCGCTACGGCGACGGGCGGCATCCCTGCGGCATGTTGGACCTGACGGTGGCCAGCATGCTGACCGGGCTGATGTCCGTGGGCCTGGGCGCTCCGGTGGATCTGGTCAAGATCCGACTGCAAATGCAGACGCAGATGGTGCTGGCAGGTAAATCAGGGTTTGTTTGCTGGGGCTTCGTTCATTTATTCATTTATTCTTTTTCAACTAATAAAACAAAAAATTAGGTCATATTTTGGTCGTATCTTTGGTCGTATCTTTGTTCGTATCTTTGGTCGTATCTTTGGTCGTATCTTTGGTCGTATCTTTGGTCGTATCTTTGGTGATATCTTTGGTCCTATCTTTGGTCGTATCTTTGGTCGTATCTTTGGTCGTATCTTTGGTCGTATCTTTGGTCCTATCTTTGGTCGTATCTTTGGTCGTATCTTTGGTCGTATCTTTGGTCGTATCTTTGGTCCTATCTTTGGTCGTATCTTTGGTCGTATCTTTGGTCGTATCTTTGGTCGTATCTTTGGTCGTATCTTTGGTCGTATCTTTGGTCGTATCTTTGGTCGTGTCTTTGGTCCTATCTTTGGTCGTATCTTTGGTCGTATCTTTGGTCGTATCTTTGGTCGTATCTTTGGTCGTATCTTTGGTCGTATCTTTGGTCGTATCTTTGGTCGTATCTTTGGTCGTATCTTTGGTCGTATCTTTGGTGATATCTTTGGTCGTATCTTTGGTCGTATCTTTGGTCCTATCTTTGGTCGTATCTTTGGTCCTATCTTTGGTCGTATCTTTGGTCGTATCTTTGGTCGTATCTTTGGTCGTATCTTTGGTCGTATCTTTGGTCGTATCTTTGGTGATATCTTTGGTCGTATCTTTGGTCGTATCTTTGGTCGTATCTTTGGTCGTATCTTTGGTCGTATCTTTGGTCGTATCTTTGGTCGTATCTTTGGTCGTATCTTTGGTCGTATCTTTGGTCGTATCTTTGGTCGTATCTTTGGTCGTATCTTTGGTCGTATCTTTGGTCGTATCTTTGGTCGTATCTTTGGTCGTATCTTTGGTCCTATCTTTGGTCGTATCTTTGGTCGTATCTTTGGTCGTATCTTTGGTCGTATCTTTGGTCGTATCTTTGGTGATATCTTTGGTCGTATCTTTGGTCGTATCTTTGGTCGTATCTTTGGTCGTGTCTTTGGTCGTATCTTTGGTCGTATCTTTGGTCGTGTCTTTGGTCGTATCTTTGGTCGTATCTTTGGTCGTATCTTTGGTGGTATCTTTGGTGATATCTTTGGTCGTATCTTTGGTCGTATCTTTGGTCGTATCTTTGGTGATATCTTTGGTCGTATCTTTGGTCGTGTCTTTGGTCGTATCTTTGGTCGTATCTTTGGTCGTATCTTTGGTGGTATCTTTGGTGATATCTTTGGTCGTATCTTTGGTCGTATCTTTGGTCGTATCTTTGGTGATATCTTTGGTCCTATCTTTGGTCGTATCTTTGGTCGTATCTTTGGTCGTATCTTTGGTCGTATCTTTGGTCGTATCTTTGGTCCTATCTTTGGTCCTATCTTTGGTCGTATCTTTGGTCGTATCTTTGGTCGTATCTTTGGTCGTATCTTTGGTCGTATCTTTGGTCGTATCTTTGGTCGTATCTTTGGTGATATCTTTGGTCGTATCTTTGGTCGTATCTTTGGTCGTATCTTTGGTCGTATCTTTGGTCGTATCTTTGGTGATATCTTTGGTCGTATCTTTGGTCGTATCTTTGGTCGTATCTTTGGTCGTATCTTTGGTGATATCTTTGGTCGTATCTTTGGTCCTATCTTTGGTCGTATCTTTGGTCGTATCTTTGGTGATATCTTTGGTCGTATCTTTGGTCGTATCTTTGGTCGTATCTTTGGTCGTATCTTTGGTCGTATCTTTGGTGATATCTTTGGTCGTATCTTTGGTCGTATCTTTGGTCGTATCTTTGGTCCTATCTTTGGTCCTATCTTTGGTCGTATCTTTGGTCGTATCTTTGGTCGTATCTTTGGTGATATCTTTGGTCGTATCTTTGGTCGTATCTTTGGTCGTATCTTTGGTCCTATCTTTGGTCCTATCTTTGGTCGTATCTTTGGTCCTATCTTTGGTCGTATCTTTGGTCGTATCTTTGGTCCTATCTTTGGTCGTATCTTTGGTCGTATCTTTGGTCGTATCTTTGGTCGTATCTTTGGTCATATCCTTGGTCGTATCTTTGGTCGTATCTTTGGTCATATCCTTGGTCCTATCTTTGGTCGTATCTTTGGTCGTATCTTTGGTCGTATCTTTGGTCCTATCCTTGGTCGTATCTTTGGTCGTATCTTTGGTCATATCCTTTGTCCTATCTTTGGTCGTATCTTTGGTCGTATCTTTGGTCGTATCTTTGGTCGTATCTTTGGTCGTATCTTTGGTCGTATCTTTGGTCCTATCTTTGGTCGTATCTTTGGTCGTATCTTTGGTCGTATCTTTGGTCATATCCTTGGTTGGGGTTGTATTGTCTGGGCTGTTAAACGGTAAACTTATCAAACTGTGTTCACATCAGTTAAATTGTAAGAATGAAACATTTACAGCCTTTTCATGTGTTTGCCAAGCTCACCTCTCTTACACCTGCAGTCACCTGCAGCTCACATTTGTTTTATTAACTTTCTCAAAGGAACTTCATATTCCTGATTGTTTTATGATTGTGCAAAGTGCCAGAGAGCTTAGTCAGAGTGAACTCATCTGAAGTGCTGTGCCTTGATAAACATGAAACAGTAAGACTATTTTATCACAGAAATAAAAAGTCGACATTTTAACTGCCAACGAGAAACTGCTGAGAAATGAAGTGTGTGGTATTTGTGGGTTATTTCATCTCTGCTGTTCCTTGCTGACATGAACACAAATGTTTCTGACCTTCTCACTTCCAGTCAGCACAATTATAGTTCACAGTGTGGAGAAACACACTGAAATGACACCGTTGTGTTCTTTTTACCGGAGTTAGAGTAAATCAGAGATTAAAAGGTTCAGTTGGCCGTCTCCACAGAAAGAAACTTCTAACGTTCTCGTCTTGTTTAAGGCCAGACACTACAGGTGGACAGGGTAATATTTTAAAATAATAGATATCACCATGAAACTTCCTCAGTCGATTACTTATACAAGTATGAAAAAAAATGTATTACAAGTTTTAGAAATTTGTATGTTTAATTATGCAAATGAGGCATTATCTCATTAAATATGCTTCTGTAAATATCTTCAGAATACTGCTAAGTGTATAACTGGCAAGTTTGGTGTTAGTAGGTGCTCCATAGGCTGAGATATTGATACTGGAAAAATAAAAAAACGGCTTTTAAAGATTTAAATAGGGGAATTCATTTTGGTAAATTTGGGCGAAACGCTCAAAATGTGATGAAATAAACAGTTTAATTTATGTTTTCAACGTTTTCTTTAAAGCAGGTTGAAAGAACACATATTGATTGAAGGAGTAGACTGGCTCAAAATCTCAGAATTGACTGTTTTTGCCTGCCGTGTCTCGCCTTAACTCAGAAAACCTGCACCTTGCTGGCAACATGCCCAGCGGAACCAGCATCCCTCTGCGCTCCGTCAGCATCCCCAGCCAGCGGCTCTACCGAGGCCCCATCCACTGCATCAGCAGCATCCTGCAGACCGAGGGCCCCCAGGGCCTGTACAGAGGGGCCGGGGCCATGATCCTGAGGGACGTCCCTGGATACACGCTCTACTTCCTCCCGTACGCCGTCCTCTGTGACCTGCTGAGGCCGGACGCCTCGTCCAGCCCCCACCCCTGCTCCATATGGCTCGCTGGAGGATTAGCAGGTAAATTTAGCATCTGGTGTTCAGCTTTTGAACATCAGAATACTTCCTGTTTAACTGTGAGATTTGTTTAACTGAAGCTTTCTTGTTGGAGTCATCGTCATAAATCAAATCGAATCAAATTGATTTGTAGCACATTTCATGTACAAACAATTCAAATTGCTTCACATAAAATAAAAGCATTGCAGCAGGGAGTGGAAGAAGCATTAAAAATACATAAACTGCACGGTATCTTTTAACTTATCTTGACTGTTGCTTGTTTTTAAATTCATTTAAATGATTTTATTTGTTTCTCTTTATATTCAATTCAATTCAATTAATTTTTATTTATGTAGCGCCAAATACAACAAATGTCATCTCAAGGCACTTAGATAATAAAGTCCAATTCAAGCCAATTGGAATTCAGTTATTTGTAATCATAATTATTCATAGAATAATCCAATTCGTTCATATAGAGCCAATTCAAAAACTTTTAAATTTAAAATTCTTTTATGTATTTTAATGCTTCTCACACTCCCTGCTGCAATGCTTTTATTTTATGTGAAGCACTTTGAATTGTTTTGTACATGAAATGTGCTACAAATCAATTTGATTTGATTTGATTTGATTTGATAAAAGAATATAAAGAGAAACAAATAAAATAATTTAAATGAATTTAAAAACAAAGAACAGCCCAGATAAATTAAGTCATAGCCATAGTCTATTTTTATCGAGCACATTTAAAACAACCTCAGTCGACCAAAGTGCTGCACAGAAGCAAAAGCATAATAAAAATAATCCTAAACACTACAACAACAAATACAACACAAGGGACACTAATCATTCGCCGGGCGAGTTAACTCGTTATTATCGCGTTAAAGTGTTAATTATTTAACGCCGATAAATATTTTATCGCACATTAACGCAGTTTTTATTATTTATTATATTATTGTAAAAGTCTGTTGCTCACAGGCTTTTATTTTGTAAAAGTCTGTTGCTCACAGGCTTTTATTTTGTAAAAGTCTGCTGCTGTCTGCTGTGGAACAGGAAGAGAAAGTAATCTTTGGATCCACCAAACATGGAGAAGGGTACGGAACTTTTACTCGGCCATTTTCATGTTAAAGTTCTTCCAGACGGCGGAGTCGACAGAACCAAAGTCATCTGTAAACACTGCCAAGTTGAATTGTCTTCTCAGCGTAGTAGTTCCAGTCTAAAATATCACTTAAAGGCAAAACACACAACTGATAGCAGCAAGTCATTCAAGGAAACAGACAGTGGAGCGAGGCTTCTACATAAAAACTACAGAAAGATGCTGATGTTAAAAGTGTGTTTGCACAACAAATGTTATGGCACTTTCATTCATATGGCAGCACATTTAAAATAAAACTAAATGCTAAAAGCTATACGCTACTTTTGGATTCATTTTTGGATTCTGCGAACAAATGAGATTAATCGTGATTAATCAGGGAAATCATGTGATTAATAAGATTAAAAGTTTTGATCGTTGCCCGGTCCTAATAGTGAAAACTAAAGACATAAAGTACTTTCTGGCTCTGGTAACTTACAGAAAACACCTCTGGAGCTCCGTTCCTGGTCAATAACGTGTTTTTATTCTCTCTGAAATGTTTTCAGACTGAGTCTACAGACCAGCAGCAGGGGTTGCTCGTTGTCTGTATTTTGGATGATTTCTGTTTATTTGCAGACCTTTGCTCGTCTCCCACACTGCAGGAGTTCTGTTTTTTTTCTGTTTAATTGACTTTTTCTGTCATGATTTGTTATAAATATCTGAAGACCTCATTCCCAGGCCGTGTAATTTAAGGAAGCCGACGTCATTTCTGCCTCACGCGGGCGTTTTTTCTCGTGGTCAAACTTCTTATCAGCACAGAAACGCACAGCATGAAGGGCGTGTTGCTTTCAGCCAATCCCAGCATGGAGGAGAGCCGTGTGGGCGGCGTGGATAAACTCTGCAGCATTCAGCACGATTGCTTCCAGATGCAGGCGAGCTGCGAACACGTGACGGAGGAAAACGTTGCACAGAGACGGCCAGACTCGGCTGTAAATCAAGAGGCCCCCTGAGCGTTGGCTATAGGAGCGATGAAGAAGCTGTTTGTTCCCACGGTTCAGACGTTCAGAGAACTAACGCCTCCTGCAGACTGAATGTGCAACTTTCTGTTCAGACGTTTTTAACTCAGAGTTTTTTCACTCTTTGTCTGAACTGAGAGATTTTCTCTGGGGTCAGATTAGATATGATGTCATTTCTGGGCCTGAAATGGAATTAAACTAGGGCTGGGCTAGTGAACTCGTTATTATCGCGTTCACGCATTAATTATTTAACTCCGATAAATATTTTATTGTGCATTAACGCGTTTATTTTATTTTATTTTATTTTATTTTATTTTATTTTATTTTATTTTATTTTATTTATAAAAATTACAACAAAAAAATGTTTTGAGGGCTTTTGCGCCTTTAGTAGATGGGAAAGTTCAGAGAGACAGGAAGCAGTGGGCAGATAGCGGGGGAACGACACGCAGCACCCCTGTTTTATTATTTATTTTATTATTGTAAAAGTCTGTTGCTCACAGGCTTTTATTTTGTAAAAGTCTGCTGCTCACAGGCTTTTATTTTGTAAAAGTCTGTTGCTCACAGGCTTTTATTTTGTAAAAGTCTGTCGCTCACAGGCTTTTATTTTGTAAAAGTCTGTCGCTCACAGGCTTTTATTCTGTAAAAGTCTGCTGCTCACAGGCTTTTATTCTGTAAAAGTCTGTCGCTCACAGGCTTTTATTCTGTAAAAGTCTGTCGCTCACAGGCTTTTATTCTGTAAAAGTCTGTTGCCGTATGCTGTGGAACAGGAAAAGAAAGTAATCTGCGGATCCACCAACCGCCTACTACATACTACATACTTGAAAACGGTATACTCATCGATCAGACAGTATGCAGAGCAGGGAAATCATGTGATTAATTAGATTAAACATGTTAATCGTTGACCTTCCTCAGGGTCCATCTCCTGGGTCACGGCTACACCGGCCGACGTAGTGAAGAGTCGGATGCAGGCCGACGCTCAGCTGCAGAGGAAGTATAAAGGGATCCTCCACTGCATCAGCGACAGCTACAGGACGGAGGGAGCCCAGGTGAGCATGTGGTTTACAGCAGAACCGCTAACTGGACCTCCCCCAACATCTCAATATATGCTAATGGCTAAATGTTTCTTTTTTATTCTGAGGGAATTTGGTCAACTTTAATAAACTTTGGTCTGTCTTGGAACGGCTGAAACTTCCAAACTGCTGAAGTTTAAATTGAAAATGTGAATAAAACGAAGCAGGGAAGCTGTAGATTATCAGCTGGGAGGCTTCGTCATATTATGGTGTAATTTCACATTGTGTCAGTCCAATAAGTCCAGTTATGAGTCCTCACAGTCGCTCTGGTTCATCCATTTCCTGTCAAAACGGCAGTTTCAACGAGGGTAGGTTCACTTCCTGTTTTCAAAACAAAAGCACCAATTGTATGGTAATGGCTTTCCCTATGATAAAAGGCAACGGGTATTTTATTTTGTGAAAATAACAGGAAGTGCGTTAGCTCACTGCGGCTAGCTTTAGTAGCGCCGAATTCATGGGAACAAAATTGTAAACAGCCGGTATTTTGTCAGGTTTTCAACACGTTGGGGATCTAAACGACTACTTTCTCGCCTGAAAATGTTTCAAATGTTGCTAAAGTTTACAGAGTTTAGAGCTTAAGAGAAATCAGCTTCAGGCCGGCTGATTTCGGCTCGGGCAGGAGCGAAATGCATTGTGGGTAAACACTCTGCCTCAGGAAACGGTTTCAGAAACTAATTCCTGTTCGATCGATTGATTGATCGATTGATTGATTGATTGATTGATTGATTGATTGATTGATTGATTGATCGCCTTTTTTGTCAAATTAAAATGAGTCACTTGAGTTTTAATCAATTTTAAAATGAGCTTTTAATAAAAGTTGGACTCTTCGTTTTGGTCATTAAACAGAACAACAGAATAAGGCTTCTGGTTTCCATGGAAACCTCCTTGTTTTTAATCATTAAACTGATCATTAAACATTCCTGGAAATGGAAACTGTACAAAAGGAGGCCGGATTCTGTGAAACGTGGTCACGTCACACGTGCACAGCTTTAAAAACTCTGTCCTCGCACACGAGACGTTTATCAGAGAGTTTGGATGTTTCTCAGAAACGTTGCAAAGTTTGGAGAAACTGCTGCTTGGCAAACACATTCTGTGAACATTCACCTTCACATTCACCAGAGAAGGTGAGCTGAGCTGCTCATGTGACCCGATGGACCGATGGGTGAGGTTATTACAGGACGGCTGAGTGACCTGTGGGCGCTCCGTCCATCGTTAACAGGAAGAACGCCTTGTCACAGTGTTCTCGTCTCTATTGATCCGGTAGAAAGTAAATAGCTAAAACAGTAAATAAGATGTGAGGACGGCACCAGCAAAGCAAACAACTGTAAAGTTTGTGAATAAACTAAGAAATTATGTTGTAATCATGTCACTTCATGATATCTGCTGGTTTAAGTCATTCATCCTCTATGATGCAGTGAAACAGACTGAGAGCTCAGACGGGAGTTAGTGGTACTGACATGTATCTGTGGGGTGTATCCCTCGTGCACACAGTTAGAGATGGTAACACAGCCCACTCCCTGCCACTCAGCAGAAAACAGGAGAATGAGCTAAACCAGCAGCTAACTCAGCAGCTAAATCAGCAGCTAAATCAGCAGCTAACTCAGCAGCTAAATCAGCAGCTAATTCAGCAGCTAACTCAGCAGCTAACTCAGCTGCTAAATCAGCAGCTAAATCAGCAGCTAACTCAGCAGCTAACTCAGCAGCTAACTCAGCAGCGAAATCAGCAGCTAAATCAGCAGCTAAATCAGCAGCTAACTCAGCAGCTAACTCAGCAGCTAACTCAGCAGCTAAATTAGCTAAATCTGCCGCTAACTCGGCAGCTAAATCGGCAGCTAAATCAGCAGATAAATGAGCAGCTAATCAGCAGCTAATCAGCAGCTAACTCAGCAGCTCATTCGGCAGCTAATTCGGCAGCTAAATCAGCAGCTAAATTAGCTAAATCTGCCGCTAACTCGGCAGCTAAATCAGCAGATAAATGAGCAGCTAATCAGCAGCTAATCAGCAGCTAACTCAGCAGCTAATTCAGCAGCTAACTCAGCAGCTAAATCAGCTGCTAAATCAGCAGCTAACTCAGCAGCTAACTCATCAGCTAAATCAGCAGCTAACTCAGCAGCAAAATCAGCAGCTATATCAGCAGCTAAATCAGCAGCTAACTCAGCAGCTAACTCAGCAGCTAACTCAGCAGCTAAATCGGCAGCTAAATCAGCAGCTAAATTAGCTAAATCTGCCGCTAACTCGGCAGCTAAATCGGCAGCTAAATCAGCAGATAAATGAGCAGCTAATCAGCAGCTAATCAGCAGCTAACTCAGCAGCTCATTCGGCAGCTAATTCGGCAGCTAACTCTGCAGCTAATTCAGCAGCTAACTCAGCAGCTAATCAGCAGCTAAATCAGCAGCTAAATCAGCAGCTAAATTGGAAACTAAATGAGCAGCTAATCAGCAGCTAAATTGAAATCTAAATCAGCAGCTAATCAGTAGCTAAATTGGCAGTTAATCAGCAGCTAATCAGCAGCTAAATCGGCAGCTAACTCAGCAGCTAACTCAGCAGCCAAATCAACAACTAAATCAGCAGCTAAATAAACAGCTAAATTAGCAGCTAACTCGGCAGCTAACTCAAGCAACTAAATCAACAGCTAACTCAGCAGCTAATCAGCAGCTAAATCAGCAGCTAAATCGGAAACTAAATGGGCACCTAATCAGAAGCTAATCAGCAGCTAAATCGAAATCTAAATCAGCAGCTAATCAGTAGCTAAATTGGCAGTTAATCAGCAGCTAATCAGCAGCTAAATCGGCAGCTAACTCAGCAGCTAACTCAGCAGCTAAATCAACAACTAAATCAGCAGCTAAATAAACAGCTAAATCGGCAGCTAAATCGGCAGCTAAATCGACAGCTAAATAAACAGCTAAATCGGCAGCTAAATCGACAGTTAAATCAGCAGCTAACTCAGCAGCTAATTCAGCAGCTAACTCAGCAGCTAAATGAACAGCTAAATAAACAGCTAACTTTGTTAGCAGAGCAGAAGATGATCCATTATCCGTTAGCAGCATAGATAAGTTAAGGGAGTAACTAATCATAGTTTAAACATAGCCATGGTTTGCTTTAACACGCTAAAGCCCAGCTGTTGTTTTTATGTGTATTTTGACACTTTCCTCATACATGACACCAAAGCTCCGGTGTCTGCATGAACTCTGAGAGCTAAACATGTTGCACTTTAAGCATTCAAATGTAAGTTTGGCCTTTTTGTTTTGCAGGTTTTCTTCCGGGGAGCATCAGTGAACGCCATCAGAGGCTTCCCGATGAGCTCCACCATGTTCCTGACCTACGAACTCTCTCTGCAGCTGTTCAGGAGTCTGTAGGACTGCAGATGTGAAGGAGACGCACAGCTGGGGGGGAAGCATCCCAACAACGTGCGCAGCAAAGCCGTGCACGTGCAGCTCATCAAAGACCGGGAGAGTTCCACTTCTGGTTGGAGCCTGTGGGAACAGAATTAATCAATGTGATCATTATTTTATCAATATTTTGGTGATTTGTAAAAGTGAAGCTAACAGGAGACGAATGGATTCGCATCATTATGAGTTGGACAAGTTTTAGGGAGAAAACGTGTGTTTATCAGAGTGTGGTGTGACAAAGAGATCAGCTGTTAGCATCTGTGAAGAGACAACGTGTTGCACAGAAGTGTTGTTGTTGCAACTATTGCCATAAGTGTTGCACAGAAGTGTTGCACAGAAGTGTTGCACAGAAGTGTTGTTGCAGAGAAGTGTTGCTGTTGCAACTGTTGCACAGAAGTGTTGCACAGAAGTGTTGCTGTTGCAACTGTTGCACAGAAGTGTTGCACAGAAGTGTTGCACAGAAGTGTTGCACAGAAGTGTTGCTGTTGCAACTGTTGCACAGAAGTGTTGCACAGAAGTGTTGCTGTTGCAACTGTTGCACAGAAGTGTTGCACAGAAGTGTTGCTGTTGCAACTGTTGCACAGAAGTGTTGCACAGAAGTGTTGCTGTTGCACAGAAGTGTTGCACAGAAGTGTTGCACAGAAGTGTTGCACAGAAGTGTTGCACAGAAGTGTTGCTGTTGCAACTGTTGCCATAAGTGTTGCACAGAAGTGTTGTTGCACAGAAGTGTTGTTGTTGCAACTGTTGCCATAAGTGTTGCACAGAAGTGTTGTTGTTGCAACTGTTGCCATAAGTGTTGCACAGAAGTGTTGCTGTTGCAACTGTTGCACAGAAGTGTTGCTGTTGCAACTGTTGCCATAAGTGTTGCACAGAAGTGTTGTTGCACAGAAGTGTTGTTGTTGCAACTGTTGCCATAAGTGTTGCACAGAAGTGTTGTTGTTGCAACTGTTGCCATAAGTGTGGCACAGAAGTGTTGCTGTTGCAACTGTTGCACAGAAGTGTTGCTGTTAGCATCTGTGAAGAGACAACGTGTTGCACAGAAGTGTTGCTGTTGCAACTGTTGCACAGAAGTGTTGCTGCTGCAACTGTTGCACAGAAGTGTTGTTGCAGAGAAGTGTTGTTGTTGCAACTGTTGCACAGAAGTGTTGCACAGAAGTGTTGCTGTTGCAACTGTTGCACAGAAGTGTTGCACAGAAGTGTTGCACAGAAGTGTTGCTGTTGCAACTGTTGCACAGAAGTGTTGCACAGAAGTGTTGCACAGAAGTGTTGCACAGAAGTGTTGCTGTTGCAACTGTTGCACAGAAGTGTTGCACAGAAGTGTTGCACAGAAGTGTTGCTGTTGCAACTGTTGCCATAAGTGTTGCACAGAAGTGTTGTTGCACAGAAGTGTTGTTGTTGCAACTGTTGCCATAAGTGTTGCACAGAAGTGTTGCACAGAAGTGTTGCTGTTGCAACTGTTGCCATAAGTGTTGCACAGAAGTGTTGTTGTTGCAACTGTTGCCATAAGTGTTGCACAGAAGTGTTGCTGTTGCAACTGTTGCACAGAAGTGTTGCTGCTGCAACTGTTGCCATAAGTGTTGCACAGAAGTGTTGTTGTTGCAACTGTTGCCATAAGTGTGGCACAGAAGTGTTGCTGTTGCAACTGTTGCACAGAAGTGTTGCTGTTAGCATCTGTGAAGAGACAACGTGTTGCACAGAAGTGTTGCTGTTGCAACTGTTGCACAGAAGTGTTGCTGCTGCAACTGTTGCACAGAAGTGTTGTTGCACAGAAGTGTTGTTGCACAGAAGTGATGTTGCACAGAAGTGTTGCTGTTGCAACTGTTGCTCAGTATGACACAACATTCAATCATCTGAGGATTTGAAGAACAAAAGAAATATAAAACGTGGACGTTGTTAGATTTTAAATCACCTTTAAGCTATTTATCATTTAGAAGGCAAACGCACTTTTTAAACTGAAGAAATATGAATCATGCTGAAAATAAGCTTTTTATGTAGAATATTTTCCCAAATGTGAGTCTTAAATTGAACACTTTTTATCTCCTGGCACCCTTTCTGTGCTTTGAATTGCAGTAATTCAGTAATGTTGCATCTTTAATGAACGCATCGAGAGTTTTAGAATATTTTTAAACCTCTTACAGTATGTGAGGCAATCAGCAGTAAAAGTTCTTTAAGGTGGACTGTGTGTGTGGCACCTTCCACTTTCTTATATTAAGAAAAGTGAGTTTTACCCGAGTTCATCTCTACTTCTCATTAAGCGGCATCACATTTACTAATAAGGGTCACAACATGATTTAAGAAGCTTTTTCCTGATGTAAATATGTGTAAATATGTTAACGACCTTTCCAGATGTTTATTGTACATAAATAAAGTTTTCAAACACGTGATTGAATCGGCTCTTCTTGGAATGAACAGTCATGTGACGGCTGCTGGTTGCCAGATAATCAGCTCGTTGCCAGATAAGCGCTTCGTGTTACAGGAAAGATTGACTTTCATGTTGTAAGCGAAGCTGATAAGAAGTCAGGAGCTTCAGCCTGCAGACGGCTGATAAAAGCCTGAGGTCAGTGTCACAGCAGCAAGGTGCGCCCGTGACCTTTCACCTGCACGGGCCTGTGATGTGGCGCCGTGGCCACCAGAGGGCGCCATTTACACACTGATGCAGTTTAACAGCTGTTACCCGGGGCGACAACAGTCAGGGGCCCCAGGAACGCCACAATCTGGCATAATACAGAATAAATCACAGTAATATACAGTAAATATACTCAATACTTCAATAACTAATTTCCTTAGCTAGGAAATTGTTTTTGAATTGGCTCTATATGAACGAATTGGATTATTTTATAAATAATTATGATTACAAATAATTGAATTCCAATTGGCTTGAATTGGACTTTATTATCTAAGTGCCTTGAGATGACATTTGTTGTATTTGGCGCTATATAAATACAAATTAATTGACTTGAACTAACTGTCATCAAGTGTATTTTGATGTACAGATGTGCAAATGCTCATAGAACTACAAATGCATCAATATGTCCTCTTGTCAAGGCCACTCACTCACATAATCAAAATCAAATCAAATCAAATTTATCTGTAGCACATTTCATGTACAAACAGTTCAAAGTGCTTCACATAAAATAAAAGCATTGCAGCAGGGAGTGGAAGAAGCATTAAAATACATAAAAGAATATAAAGAGAAACAAATAAAATCATTTAAATGAATTTAAAAACAAGCAACAGTCCAGATAAGTTCAAAGATATCGTGCAGATTTCATGCATAGACACATGAGAACAGAAATGTTTTTAAAAAACGTCTTTATTTGGTAGACATAATGTTATGAAAACAAAACACATCAGCATCAGTGTAATCTGGACACATTGACCCACAACACAGAGAGGGAAGGAAGTGTCCTCCATTTTCACAAAAAAAGGAATAAGCAACAACTTTCAAAGCATCTGATATTTATTTAAAGGGACAGTTCGCCTCTTTAAAGGGACAGTTCGCCTCTTTAAAGGGACAGTTCGCCTCTTCTGACATGGAGCTGTGTAACATCCCATATCAGCAACATCATTTCTGAACATCTTCTTACCCCCTGCTGCGTCCTGTGAGCAGAGTTCCAGCCTCGTTTTGGTGCTGATGAAGGTAGTCCGGCTAGTTGGCTGGGGTTTAAAAAATAAAGCGTTTTGCTTCTCAGAACAATATGCGTTCAACAGAGTAATACATTTGCATCACAAAATGGTTCTCCAGGAAAAAGTCAGACCTCACAATCTCTTGGCCCTATTTTCTCTCCCTTCGTATCACTGCCTGCTGTCCAGAGCGAGCAGCAAACACTGTAACAGGCGCGGCAGGCGGCAATTATTTAACGCCAATAAATATTTTATCACGCATTAACGCAAGTTTTATCATTTATTTTATTTTGTAAAAGTCTGTTGCTCACAGGCTTTTATTTTGTAAAAGTTTGTTGCTCCCAGGCTTTTATTTTGTAAAAGTCTGTTGCTCACAGGCTTTTATTTTGTAAAAGTCTGTTGCTCACAGGCTTTTATTCTGTAAAAGTCTGTTGCTCACAGGCTTTTATTTTGTAAAAGTCTGCTGCTGTCTGCTGTGGAACAGGAAAAGAAAGTAATCGGCGGATCCACCAAACATGGAGAAGGGTACGGAACTTTTACTCGGCCATTTTCATGTTAAAGTTCTTCCAGACGGCGGAGTCGACAGAACCAAAGTCATCTGTAAACACTGCCAAGTTGAATTGTCTTCTCAGCGTAGTAGTTCCAGTCTAAAATATCACTTAAAGGCAAAACACACAACTGATAGCAACAAGTCATTCAAGGAAACAGACAGTGGAGCGAGGCTTCTACATAAAAACTACAGAAAGATGCTGATGTTAAAAGTGTGTTTGCACAACAAATGTTATGGCACTTTCATTCATATGGCAGCACATTTAAAATAAAGCTAAATGCTAAAAGCTATACGCTACTTTTGGATTCATTTTTGGATTCTGCGTACAAATGCGATTAATCGTGATTAATCAGGGAAATCATGCGATTAATTAGATTAAACATTTTAATCGTTGCCCGGCCCTACTTTAAAGCAAAGAAAACGAATTCCATTTTACGTTCGTGGTTATGAAGTACAGCTCTAAGCCAACTGAGTGTAAAGTCTGCTGATGTACAGATGTGGGCTGCTCCTTCATTATGTCGAATAAAAGCTCTGGAGTGGATTTCAGTCTGGCTTTTAGAAGCTTTTAGCTCTCAGATAAGCTCTGAGTGCAGGTTGGCCACATCCTGGGCTTTAAAAGCAAACTAATCCATCTGAGGAATAAAAGTTTCCATTTTCCCTGAGCTAATGTCAGCGGTTTGGTACCTTACAGGAGAAGAAGAAGAAGAAGTTACAGGAGAAGAAGAATGCAGAAACATAAAAAGGTGGATGAACACAGAAGCTAACAGAGAAAGAAAAGGAGACGCATCATCATCCATCATGAAGAGAAGACTTCAGATAAACCATCCAGAGATCACAAAGAGACACAGTAGATTAGACTTTGGCACAAATGAAATATCTCTGAACATTCATGTGAAAGTTGATCAGTTGGGACCAGATGAATGTTTTCTACCCTTCAGGTCTGAAGCCAGAGAGGATCAGATGTGAATCCGGCTTCTAGTCCAAGAGTCGTGTGTGTTAATCTCATTATTATCTGAATAAAGTGATATTTTGGCTCTTTTTTGGCTCTTTTGGCAGTTTTTTCACTTCCATTCACTGAGCGTGGGGAAGACCCACCTCCTGTTTGGAAAGCTTATGGTGTGAAAATTGATTTATCTAACAGACATTTTCGGCATGTTTACATATATTCGTGTTTCAGATGCCATCAAAGTCATTAAATGTACCGTTATGTGTTTTATTGGATTATAAATGGAGTCAGACTGAACAGCTGATATGAAAAAACCAACCTTCCTGATGGTCCTGACCAATTAAAAACACCGTCAGGATATTTGTCATCAATAATAAAATATACCACCGAATGTTACTGAATATTGATCCACTTAACAGCAGCATGGTGGTGGATAAACACTGGATCAGCTGAAGGATTCAGATTTTCTGACAGTTTGCTGCTCTGCAGCGCCACCTGCTGGTCATAAGTTTGATGATTTTCTCACATTTGTGGACAAACTGGAGCTCCTCTGCCACCTTTGCTCTGCAGAGACTCAGCCTTTCACGGACCAAATCATGCTCACAGTCATTTTTGGTCTCTTCCTGGTCGTTTTGGTCACAGTCACATGTTTAAAATAACGTTTATTTTGTACCTCATTACTGGCACCAAATGTCCCCGTCTTCACTTTTATGGACTGTGTTTCAGATCTGAAATGTAAAAATGGATGTATATTACCAAATTAAATAAAGATGTTGAGTTTATACTGCATGAAACTGAACTTTTCTCATTTGAGATTTGATTTGTTTCTAATTTAATCCAACTAAGGAGTGAAAAATCTATTTTCCTCAGAGGAGCTGCAATAAACATCCCGTTTAGTTTAAGTATAATTATTGAGAAAAGATGGATTTTCAGTTTGTGTTGGAAGTTGTAACAGAATAAGCTCATTTACATGATTTTATCCACATATGAGTCGGAGCTAAAGAAGAATAAGGGGGCGTGTTTTTACAGTTTCTGCCCAGATTTACTGTCTCACACTGACATCTAGTGGTCACATGCAGCCGGTGCAGTTTTCTGACCCAGTTCAGCCACCACCAGATGAGTTTCAGCATATGATCAGTGTGTCACGCTGCAGATTACGTCATTAAGATTAAGCCGTGCAGATTGATCTGTTCTGCACACATACTGATGCTACAATAGTAGCAGCTTTTCTGCTGTGGTTTGAATCAGAAGAAACAGAACTGTGTTGGAGACGTTGTGTCTTTATGACTCTTTATGAGGGTTAAAGGTGATACGACAGATGAGGTAATAAAGCCGTTCCTGCAGTCAGACCAGAAACCCTCCAGCTCTATATATACAGATAGTTCCTCTGTTGATCCCACAGGGAAACAGGTTAGCATGTTAGCTGTAAGCTAGCAGCAGATGCTAGCAAACAATGCTTTCTCATCAACAGTGATGGACCAAGCCGGAGATGTGCACAGCGGAACTCGTAGTGATGCATGTGTACCAGGGCTGGGCAACGATTAACATGTTTAATCTAATTAATCACATGATTTCCCTGATTAATCACGATTAATCGCATTTGTACGCAGAATCCAAAAATGAATCCAAAAGTAGTGTATAGCTTTTAGCATTTAGCTTTATTTTAAATGTGCTGCCATATGAATGAAAGTGCCATAACATTTGTTGTGCAAACACACTTTTAACATCAGCATCTTTCTGTAGTTTTTATGTAGAAGCCTCGCTCCACTGTCTGTTTCCTTGAATGACTTGCTGCTATCAGTTGTGTGTTTTGCCTTTAAGTGATATTTTAGACTGGAACTACTACGCTGAGAAGACAATTCAACTTGGCAGTGTTTACAGATGACTTTGGTTCTGTCGACTCCGCCGTCTGGAAGAACTTTAAAATGAAAATGGCCGAGTAAAAGTTCCGTACCCTTCTCCATGTTTGGTGGATCCAAAGATTACTTTCTTTTCCTGTTCCACAGCAGACAGCAACAGACTTTTACAAAATAAAAGCCTGTGAGCAACAGACTTTTACAAAATAAAAGCCTGTGAGCAACAGACTTTTACAAAATAAAAGCCTGTGAGCAACACACTTTTACAAAATAAAAGCCTGTGAGCAACACACTTTTACAAAATAAAAGCCTGTGAGCAACACACTTTTACAAAATAAAAGCCTGTGAGCAACACACTTTTACAAAATAAAAGCCTGTGAGCAACACACTTTTACAAAATAAAAGCCTGTGAGCAACAGACTTTTACAAAATAAAAGCCTGTGAGCAGCAGACTTTTACAGAATAAAAGCCTGTGAGTAACAGACTTTTACAAAATAAAAGCCTGTGAGCAACAGACTTTTACAAAATAAAAGCCTGTGAGCAACAGACTTTTACAAAATAAAAGCCTGTGAGCAACAGACTTTTACAAAATAAAAGCCTGTGAGCAACAGACTTTTACAAAATAAAAGTCTGTGAGCAACAGACTTTTACAAAATAAAACTTGCGTTAATGCGCCATAAAATATATATCGGCGTTAAATAATTAACAAGATAACGCGATAATAATGAGTTAACTCGCCCAGCCCTAATGTGCACTGTTAATTACTGCGTTTAAACATTTTGGATGTATTAACCTCATTAAACAGTTGTACTGGGAGACATCGAATAAGTATATTAGCCCTGGGCTGTGTTCGAAACCGCCTACTACATACTACATACTACATACTGCATACTACATACTGCATACTGCATACTGCATACTACATACTACATACTGCATACTACATACTGCGTACTGCGTACTGCGTACTGCGTACTGCATACTACATACTACATACTGCGTACTGCGTACTGCGTACTGCGTACTGCGTACTGCATACTGCATACTGCATACTGCGTACTGCGTACTGCGTACTGCATACTGCATACTGCATACTGCATACTGCATACTGCATACTACATACTACATACTACATACTGCATAATGCATACTGCATACTGCATACTGCATACTGCATACTGCATACTGCATACTGCATACTGCATACTACATACTACATACTACATACTGCATACTGCATACTGCATACTACATACTACATACTACATACTGCATACTGCATACTGCATACTGCATACTACATACTACATACTACATACTGCATAATGCATACTGCATACTGCATACTACATACTGCATACTGCGTACTGCGTACTGCATACTGCATACTGCATACTACATACTGCATACTGCGTACTGCGTACTGCGTACTGCATACTAAATACTACATACTGCATACTGCATACTGCATACTGCATACTGCATACTACATACTACATACTACATACTGCATAATGCATACTGCATACTGCATACTACATACTGCATACTGCGTACTGCGTACTGCGTACTGCATACTAAATACTACATACTGCATACTGCGTACTGCGTACTGCATACTGCATACTGCATACTGCATACTGCATACTGCATACTACATACTACATACTACATACTGCATAATGCATACTACATACTGCATACTGCATACTACATACTGCATACTGCATACTGCATACTACATACTACATACTACATACTGCATACTACATACTGCATACTGCATACTGCATACTACAAACTGCATACTGCATACTACATACTGCATACTGCATACTACAAACTGCATACTGCATACTACATACTGCATACTACATACTACATACTGCATACTGCATACTGCATACTGCATACTACATACTGCATACTACATACTGCATACTGCATACTGCATACTGCATACTGCATACTACATACTGCATACTGCATACTACAAACTGCATACTGCATACTGCATACTGCATACTGCATACTACATACTGCATACTGCATACTACAAACTACATACTACATACTACATACTGCATACTGCATACTACAAACTACATACTACATACTACATACTACAAACTGCATACTACATACTACATACTGCATACTGCATACTACATACTACAAACTGCATACTGCATACTGCATACTGCATACTGCATACTACAAACTGCATACTGCATACTGCATACTGCATACTGCATACTACATACTACATACTGCATACTACAAACTACATACTACATACTACATACTGCATACTGCATACTACAAACTACATACTACATACTACATACTACAAACTGCATACTACATACTACATACTGCATACTGCATACTACATACTACATGCTGCATACTCATTAATCAGACAGTATGCAGAGCGTTTACCCACAATGCATTTCGCTCCTGCCCGAGCTGAAATCAGCCGGCCTGAAGCTGATTTCCCTTAAGCTCTAAACTCTGTAAACTTTAGCAACATTTGAAACATTTTCAGGTGAGAAAGTAGTCGTTTAGATCCCCAACGTGTTGAAAACCTGACAAAATACCGGCTGTTTACAATTTTGTTCCCACGAATTCGGCGCTCCTAAAGCTAGCCGCAGTGAGCTAACGCACTTCCTGTTATTTTCACAAAATAAAATACCCGTTGCCTTTTATCATAGGGAAAGCCATTACCATACAATTGGTGCTTTTGTTTTGAAAACAGGAAGTGAACCTACCCTCGTTGTAGCTAGCTTGAAACTGCCGTTTTGACCGTATGCGGTTTCGAACACGGCCATAATATACGCAGACGCCTCATAGACTGACGTATCAGCGCGGCCGCCATCTTGGCTGGGTCTCCAATGCCCCCCCATTGCATTTATTTCTACTGAGGACGGTGTTTATCCCCAACTACAATAATCATAACTCCCTGAATATTTACCGGATTTTCACACGGTTTGCTTTGTTACAAACGACAGAGATTTAGTTATGATACAGGACGCTGTCACACATTAAAAATACGTGCTTTCATGCTGAATCACTTTGTATTATGCTCTTTAACAAAGACATATGGTAGGCTATGGCAGATTGATAAAAGCATAAATGAATTTAAATATGAATTTTATATTTTAATAAAGAAACAAGTTTGATTGTTCATTTAAATTTATTTATCTCTCTCTCACACACACACACACGACACTTCTGTAACACATACAAGCTCCCATATAGGATTCAAGGATTTTTTTTATTTGTCGTTGTTTTATATACATATATATAATACATATATATGTTTTTATATGTAATATATATGTATATATTATTTGTATTCCTAAAACAAAATTTTGTTGGCACTCAAGAAAAACAGAAAGAAAAACAATGAATAAAATAAAGTGTTGTGAATAAAATAAATAAAGTATCGAGTATTAAAAACAGTTATAAATATATTAGAAAAAAGAAATATACAGTTCTAAAAATGGTGGAATTGTGAATATGATGGAAGTAAACATTGAATAAAATAGAATAGAAAAATACTTTATTCATTATTCATCTACATGACTTATTACTCATTTATTGACGCAGACTAGTGTATGTAATATAATATTGCAGATATATACTGCTGTTAGGCTTGTAACTGGGGCTGGGGAGCTGAAACCCTTGAAAAAGAACTGTTTTTCACAGCTTAGGCTCTCTGTAACTCCAGAGTATTAATTTTGCGATGTGGCGCAGCCTTACTTTGTGAAATACAGACACCACAGATGACACAAGCATCATCTCTGAGCCTGACAATCTCACCCGTCCTGTCAGAATCACTCAGTCCCAACTAAACCCTCCGTCTTATAGCAACTTCCTGTTACCTCCTCAGGCCTGTATCACTGGGAAACCTTCAAAATATGAATGTTGAAAATAATATTTATGAATAAAACTAAATAAAACACAAGACGAATTTAGTAAATTATTTTTATTAACAGAAAGCTATAAGGCCGGCTTTAACAACACTAAAAGCCAAATGACTAACAGAGAATAAAAATCAGTGGGCTGAGGCCTCAGTGGAAGGCATGCTGCTGGCTGTGTGTCTCTTTCTTAAGCTGTTGGCAACACTACAAATGAAAAGCCACCACAAACACCCTAAAAGTGCCCCAGTGTACTCGCAGGCCAAAACAGGAAGTGAGGTCCTCACCACAGAGCCGAGCCTCCACCTGATGACACCCAGGACACACTGAAACTCAGAAAAAGGAAAGGTTAACAAACCTAACACTGAATCAATAATCACACTAAAAGACAAAGAACTACACAAGCAGAAGAAAAGTAGAACCAACCAATCAAAACTGCACAACAGCTTTTTGGCTTTTAGTATTGTTATAGCCGGCCTTTTAGCTTTCTGTTAATAAAAATAATTTAACGCAGGTTTTATCTATTTCTTTTTATTTAGAAAAACGTAATTAAAAGCTTTTTTTAAAAATTGGGGGCTTTTGTGCCTTTAATGGAAAGTTCAGAGAGACAGGAAGCAGGGGGCAGAGAGAGGGGGAACGACATGCAGCACAGGGCCAGCTGCAGCGAGGACTATAGCCTCTGTACATGGGGCGCCTGCTCAACCCACTACGCCACGGACCCCCCCTGTTTTATTATTTATTTTATTATTATAAAAGTCTGTTGCTCACAGGCTTTTATTTTGTAAAACTCTGCTGCTGTCTGCTGTGGAACAGGAAAAGAAAGTAATCGGCGGATCCACCAAACATGGAGAAGGGTACGGAACTTTTACTCGGCCATTTTCATGTTAAAGTTCTTCCAGACGGCGGAGTGGACAGAACCAAAGTCATCTGTAAACTCTGCCAAGTTGAATTGTCTTCTCAGCGTAGTAGTTCCAGTCTAAAATATCACTTAAAGGCAAAACACACAACTGATAGCAGCAAGTCATTCAAGGAAACAGACAGAGGAGCGAGGCTTCTACATAAAAACTACAGAAAGATGCTGATGTTAAAAGTGTGTTTGCACAACAAATGTTATGGCACTTTCATTCATATGGCAGCACATTTAAAATAAAGCTAAATGCTAAAAGCTATACACTACTTTTGGATTCATTTTTGGATTCTGCGTAAATATGCGATTAATCGTGATTAATCAGGGAAATCATGCGATTAATTACATTAAACATTTTATTCGTTGCCCAGCCATAGTTTAAATTAACTCAGATATTTAAAAAAACACACAATAATGCAGCAGGATGCTTTAAAAATAATCTCTTTTACAGATTTGTGATACAGGAAGCGGCTGTTCACAGCCCAGTTGTGGCACAATGAGGAGCAGGAGGGCCTGTAAAAAAATCTAATGAAAGAACTGAAGTCAGTTCTTTGTTTGGGAGGCAAAGAAAGATGCTGAATTTAGTTCATTTAGCTCTGAGAGAGAAAAAGAGGAAGGAAAGAGGCAGCGGGAGGAAATGCGATGGAGAGTGTGCTGTTTGGAAACTGTTGGGCAACAGGAAGAGGAAAGGATGCAGGGCACAGACAGAAGGAAGGGAGGAAGGAAAGGATGCAGGGCACAGACAGAAGGAAGGGAGGAAGGAAAGGATGCAGGGCACAGACAGAAGGAAGGGAGGAAGGAAAGGATGCAGGGCACAGACAGAAGGAAAGGAGGAAGGAAAGGATGCAGGGCACAGACAGAAGGAAGGGAGGAAGGAAAGGATGCAGGGCACAGACAGAAGGAAGGGAGGAAGGAAAGGATGCAGGGCACAGACAGAAGGAAGGGAGGAAGGAAAGGATGCAGGGCACAGACAGAAGGAAGGGAGGAAGGAAAGGATGCAGGGCACAGACAGAAGGAAAGGAGGAAGGAAAGGATGCAGGGCACAGACAGAAGGAAGGGAGGAAGGAAAGGATGCAGGGCACAGACAGAAGGAAGGGAGGAAGGAAAGGATGCAGGGCACAGACAGAAGGAAAGGAGGAAGGAAAGGATGCAGGGCACAGACAGAAGGAAGGGAGGAAGGAAAGGATGCAGGGCACAGACAGAAGGAAAGGAGGAAGGAAAGGATGCAGGGCACAGACAGAAGGAAGGGAGGAAGGAAAGGATGCAGGGCACAGACAGAAGGAAGGGAGGAAGGAAAGGATGCAGGGCACAGACAGAAGGAAGGGATGAAGGAAAGGATGCAGGGCACAGACAGAAGGAAAGGAGGAAGGAAAGGATGCAGGGCACAGACAGAAGGAAAGGAGGAAGGAAAGGATGCAGGGCACAGACAGAAGGAAAGGAGGAAGGAAAGGATGCAGGGCACAGAAAGAAGGAAGGGAGGAAGGAAAGGATGCAGGGCACAGACAGAAGGAAAGGAGGAAGGAAAGGATGCAGGGCACAGACAGAAGGAAAGGAGGAAGGAAAGGATGCAGGGCACAGAAAGAAGGAAGGGAGGAAGGAAAGGATGCAGGGCACAGACAGAAGGAAGGGAGGAAGGAAAGGATGCAGGGCACAGACAGAAGGAAAGGAGGAAGGAAAGGATGCAGGGCACAGACAGAAGGAAGGGAGGAAGGAAAGGATGCAGGGCACAGACAGAAGGAAGGGAGGAAGGAAAGGATGCAGGGCACAGACAGAAGGAAGGGAGGAAGGAAAGGATGCAGGGCACAGACAGAAGGAAAGGAGGAAGGAAAGGATGCAGGGCACAGACAGAAGGAAGGGAGGAAGGAAAGGATGCAGGGCACAGACAGAAGGAAAGGAGGAAGGAAAGGATGCAGGGCACAGAAAGAAGGAAGGGAGGAAGGAAAGGATGCAGGGCACAGACAGAAGGAAGGGAGGAAGGAAAGGATGCAGGGCACAGACAGAAGGAAAGGAGGAAGGAAAGGATGCAGGGCACAGACAGAAGGAAAGGAGGAAGGAAAGGATGCAGGGCACAGACAGAAGGAAGGGATGAAGGAAAGGATGCAGGGCACAGACAGAAGGAAAGGAGGAAGGAAAGGATGCAGGGCACAGACAGAAGGAAAGGAGGAAGGAAAGGATGCAGGGCACAGACAGAAGGAAGGGAGGAAGGAAAGGATGCAGGGCACAGACAGAAGGAAGGGAGGAAGGAAAGGATGCAGGGCACAGACAGAAGGAAAGGAGGAAGGAAAGGATGCAGGGCACAGACAGAAGGAAGGGAGGAAGGAAAGGATGCAGGGCACAGACAGAAGGAAGGGAGGAAGGAAAGGATGCAGGTTACAGACAGAAGGAAGGGAGGAAGGAAAGGATGCAGGGCACAGACAGAAGGAAAGGAGGAAGGAAAGGATGCAGGGCACAGACAGAAGGAAGGGAGGAAGGAAAGGATGCAGGGCACAGACAGAAGGAAGGGAGGAAGGAAAGGATGCAGGGCACAGACAGAAGGAAAGGAGGAAGGAAAGGATGCAGGGCACAGACAGAAGGAAGGGATGAAGGAAAGGATGCAGGGCACAGACAGAAGGAAAGGAGGAAGGAAAGGATGCAGGGCACAGACAGAAGGAAAGGATGCAGGGCACAGACAGAAGGAAGGGAGGAAGGAAAGGATGCAGGGCACAGACAGAAGGAAAGGATGCAGGGCACAGACAGAAGGAAAGGATGCAGGGCACAGACAGAAGGAAAGGATGCAGGGCACAGACAGAAGGAAGGGAGGAAGGAAAGGATGCAGGGCACAGACAGAAGGAAGGGAGGAAGGAAAGGATGCAGGGCACAGACAGAAGGAAGGGAGGAAGGAAAGGATGCAGGGCACAGACAGAAGGAAAGGAGGAAGGAAAGGATGCAGGGCACAGACAGAAGGAAGGGAGGAAGGAAAGGATGCAGGGCACAGACAGAAGGAAGGGAGGAAGGAAAGGATGCAGGGCACAGACAGAAGGAAAGGAGGAAGGAAAGGATGCAGGGCACAGACAGAAGGAAGGGAGGAAGGAAAGGATGCAGGGCACAGACAGAAGGAAGGGAGGAAGGAAAGGATGCAGGGCACAGACAGAAGGAAAGGAGGAAGGAAAGGATGCAGGGCACAGACAGAAGGAAGGGAGGAAGGAAAGGATGCAGGGCACAGACAGAAGGAAGGGATGAAGGAAAGGATGCAGGGCACAGACAGAAGGAAAGGAGGAAGGAAAGGATGCAGGGCACAGACAGAAGGAAAGGAGGAAGGAAAGGATGCAGGGTACAGACAGAAGGAAGGGAGGAAGGAAAGGATGCAGGGCACAGACAGAAGGAAAGGAGGAAGGAAAGGATGCAGGGCACAGACAGAAGGAAAGGAGGAAGGAAAGGATGCAGGGCACAGACAGAAGGAAGGGAGGAAGGAAAGGATGCAGGGCACAGACAGAAGGAAGGGAGGAAGGAAGGAAAGGATGCAGGGCACAGAAAGAAGGAAAGGAGGAAGGAAAGGATGCAGGGCACAGACAGAAGGAAGGGAGGAAGGAAAGGATGCAGGGCACAGACAGAAGGAAAGGAGGAAGGAAAGGATGCAGGGCACAGACAGAAGGGAGGAAGGAAAGGATGCAGGGCACAGACAGAAGGAAGGGAGGAAGGAAATGATGCAGGGCACAGACAGAAGGAAGGGAGGAAGGAAAGGATGCAGGGCACAGACAGAAGGAAAGGAGGAAGGAAAGGATGCAGGGTACAGACAGAAGGAAGGGAGGAAGGAAAGGATGCAGGGCACAGACAGAAGGAAGGGAGGAAGGAAAGGATGCAGGGCACAGACAGAAGGAAAGGAGGAAGGAAAGGATGCAGGGTACAGACAGAAGGAAGGGAGGAAGGAAAGGATGCAGGGCACAGACAGAAGGAAGGGAGGAAGGAAAGGATGCAGGGCACAGACAGAAGGAAAGGAGGAAGGAAAGGATGCAGGGCACAGACAGAAGGAAGGGAGGAAGGAAAGGATGCAGGGCACAGACAGAAGGAAGGGAGGAAGGAAAGGATGCAGGGCACAGACAGAAGGAAAGGAGGAAGGAAAGGATGCAGGGCACAGACAGAAGGAAAGGAGGAAGGAAAGGATGCAGGGCACAGACAGAAGGAAGGGAGGAAGGAAAGGATGCAAGTCACAGACAGAAGGAAGGGAGGAAGGAAAGGATGCAGGGCACAGACAGAAGGAATGGAGGAAGGAAAGGATGCAGGGCACAGACAGAAGGAAAGGAGGAAGGAAAGGATGCAGGGCACAGACAGAAGGAAGGGAGGAAGGAAAGGATGCAAGTCACAGACAGAAGGAAGGGAGGAAGGAAAGGATGCAGGGCACAGACAGAAGGAAGGGAGGAAGGAAAGGATGCAAGTCACAGACAGAAGGAAGGGAGGAAGGAAAGGATGCAGGGCACAGACAGAAAGAAAGGAGGAAGGAAAGGATGCAGGGCACAGACAGAAAGAAAGGAGGAAGGAAAGGATGCAGGGCACAGACAGAAGGAAGGGAGGAAGGAAAGGATGCAGGGCACAGACAGAAGGAAAGGAGGAAGGAAAGGATGCAGGGCACAGACAGAAGGAAGGGAGGAAGGAAAGGATGCAGGGCACAGACAGAAAAAAGGGAGGAAGGAAAGGATGCAAGTCACAGACAGAAGGAAGGGAGGAAGGAAAGGATGCAGGGCACAGACAGAAGGAAGGGAGGAAGGAAAGGATGCAGGGCACAGACAGAAGGAAAGGAGGAAGGAAAGGATGCAGGGCACAGACAGAAGGAAGGGAGGAAGGAAAGGATGCAGAGCACAGACAGAAGGAAAGGAGGAAGGAAAGGATGCAGGGCACAGACAGAAGGAAAGGAGGAAGGAAAGGATGCAAGTCACAGACAGAAGGAAAGGAGGAAGGAAAGGATGCAGGGCACAGACAGAAGGAAAGGAGGAAGGAAAGGATGCAAGTCACAGACAGAAGGAAAGGAGGAAGGAAAGGATGCAGGGCACAGACAGAAGGAAAGGAGGAAGGAAAGGATGCAGGGCACAGACAGAAGGAAGGGAGGAAGGAAAGGATGCAGAGCACAGACAGAAGGAAAGGAGGAAGGAAAGGATGCAGGGCACAGACAGAAGGAAGGGAGGAAGGAAAGGATGAAGGAAAGGAGGAAGGAAAGGATGCAGGGCACAGACAGAAGGAAAGGAGGAAGGAAAGGATGCAGGGCACAGACAGAAGGAAAGGAGGAAGGAAAGGATGAAGGAAAGGAGGAAGGAAAGGATGCAGGGCACAGACAGAAGGAAAGGAGGAAGGAAAGGATGCAGGGCACAGACAGAAGGAAAGGAGGAAGGAAAGGATGCAGGGCACAGACAGAAGGAAGGGAGGAAGGAAAGGATGCAGGGCACAGACAGAAGGAAGGGAGGAAGGAAAGGATGAAGGGCACAGACAGAAGGAAGGGAGGAAGGAAAGGATGCAGGGCACAGACAGAAGGAAAGGAGGAAGGAAAGGATGCAGGGCACAGACAGAAGGAAGGGAGGAAGGAAAGGATGCAGGGCACAGACAGAAGGAAGGGAGGATCGAAAGGATGCAGGGCACAGACAGAAGGAAAGGAGGAAGGAAAGGATGCAGGGCACAGACAGAAGGAAGGGAGGAAGGAAAGGATGCAGGGCACAGACAGAAGGAAAGGAGGAAGGAAAGGATGCAGGGCACAGACAGAAGGAAGGGAGGATCGAAAGGATGCAGGGCACAGACAGAAGGAAAGGAGGAAGGAAAGGATGCAGGGCACAGACAGAAGGAAGGGAGGAAGGAAAGGATGCAGGGCACAGACAGAAGGAAGGGAGGAAGGAAAGGATGCAGGGCACAGACAGAAGGAAGGGAGGAAGGAAAGGATGAAGGGCACAGACAGAAGGAAAGGAGGAAGGAAAGGATGCAGGGCACAGACAGAAGGAAAGGAGGAAGGAAAGGATGCAGGGCACAGACAGAAGGAAAGGAGGAAGGAAAGGATGCAGGGCACAGACAGAAGGAAGGGAGGAAGGAAAGGATGCAGGGCACAGACAGAAGGGAGGAAGGAAAGGATGCAGGGCACAGACAGAAGGAAGGGAGGAAGGAAAGGATGCAGGGCACAGACAGAAGGAAAGGAGGAAGGAAAGGATGCAGGGGACAGACAGAAGGAAGGGAGGAAGGAAAGGATGCAGGGCAAAGACAGAAGGAAGGGAGGAAGGAAAGGATGCAGGGGACAGACAGAAGGAAGGGAGGAAGGAAAGGATGCAGGGCACAGACAGAAGGAAAGGAGGAAGGAAAGGATGCAGGGCACAGACAGAAGGAAGGGAGGAAGGAAAGGATGCAGGGCACAGACAGAAGGAAAGGAGGAAGGAAAGGATGCAGGGCACAGACAGAAGGAAGGGAGGAAGGAAAGGATGCAGGGCACAGACAGAAGGGAGGAAGGAAAGGATGCAGGGCACAGACAGAAGGAAAGGAGGAAGGAAAGGATGCAGGGCACAGACAGAAGGAAGGGAGGAAGGAAAGGATGCAGAGCACAGACAGAAGGAAGGGAGGAAGGAAAGGATGCAGGTTACAGACAGAAGGAAGGGAGGAAGGAAAGGATGCAGGGCACAGACAGAAGGAAGGGAGGAAGGAAAGGATGCAGGGCACAGACAGAAGGAAGGGAGGAAGGAAAGGATGCAGGGCACAGACAGAAGGAAGGGAGGAAGGAAAGGATGCAGGGCACAGACAGAAGGAAGGGAGGAAGGAAAGGATGCAGGGCACAGACAGAAGGAAAGGAGGAAGGAAAGGATGCAGGGCACAGACAGAAGGAAGGGAGGAAGGAAAGGATGCAGGGCACAGACAGAAGGAAAGGAGGAAGGAAAGGATGCAGGGCACAGACAGAAGGAAGGGAGGAAGGAAAGGATGCAGGGCACAGACAGAAGGAAAGGAGGAAGGAAAGGATGCAGGGCACAGACAGAAGGAAAGGAGGAAGGAAAGGATGCAGGGCACAGACAGAAGGAAGGGAGGAAGGAAAGGATGCAGGGCACAGACAGAAGGAAAGGAGGAAGGAAAGGATGCAGGGCACAGACAGAAGGAAAGGAGGAAGGAAAGGATGCAGGGCACAGACAGAAGGAAGGGAGGAAGGAAAGGATGCAGAGCACAGACAGAAGGAAGGGAGGAAGGAAAGGATGCAGGGCACAGACAGAAGGAAAGGAGGAAGGAAAGGATGCAGGGCACAGACAGAAGGAAGGGAGGAAGGAAAGGATGCAGGGCACAGACAGAAGGAAAGGAGGAAGGAAAGGATGCAGGGCACAGACAGAAGGAAGGGAGGAAGGAAAGGATGCAGGGCACAGACAGAAGGAAGGGAGGAAGGAAAGGATGCAGGGCACAGACAGAAGGAAAGGAGGAAGGAAAGGATGCAGGGCACAGACAGAAGGAAGGGAGGAAGGAAAGGATGCAGGGCACAGGCAGAAGGAAAGGAAGAAGAGGAAAGGATGCAGGGCACAGACAGAAGGAAGGGAGGAAGGAAAGGATGCAGGGCACAGACAGAAGGAAGGGAGGAAGGAAAGGATGCAGGGCACAGACAGAAGGAAAGGAGGAAGGAAAGGATGCAGGGCACAGACAGAAGGAAGGGAGGAAGGAAAGGATGCAGGGCACAGGCAGAAGGAAAGGAAGAAGAGGAAAGGATGCAGGGCACAGACAGAAGGAAGGGAGGAAGGAAAGGATGCAGGGCACAGACAGAAGGAAGGGAGGAAGGAAAGGATGAAGGGCACAGACAGAAGGAAAGGAGGAAGGAAAGGATGCAGGGCACAGACAGAAGGAAGGGAGGAAGGAAAGGATGCAGGGCACAGACAGAAGGAAGGGAGGAAGGAAAGGATGCAGAGCACAGGCAGAAGGAAAGGAAGAAGAGGAAAGGATGCAGGGCACAGACAGAAGGAAGGGAGGAAGGAAAGGATGCAGGGCACAGACAGAAGGAAAGGAGGAAGGAAAGGATGCAGGGCACAGACAGAAGGAAGGGAGGAAGGAAAGGATGCAGGGCACAGACAGAAGGAAGGGAGGAAGGAAAGGATGCAGAGCACAGACAGAAGGAAGGGAGGAAGGAAAGGATGCAGGGCACAGACAGAAGGAAGGGAGGAAGGAAAGGATGCAGGGCACAGACAGAAGGAAGGGAGGAAGGAAAGGATGCAGGGCACAGACAGAAGGAAAGGAAGAAGAGGAAAGGATGCAGGGCACAGACAGAAGGAAGGGAGGAAGGAAAGGATGCAAGTCACAGACAGAAGGAAGGGAGGAAGGAAAGGATGCAGGGCACAGGCAGAAGGAAAGGAGGAAGGAAAGGATGCAAGTCACAGACAGAAGGAAGGGAGGAAGGAAAGGATGCAAGTCACAGACAGAAGGAAGGGAGGAAGGAAAGGATGCAGGGCACAGACAGAAGGAAAGGAGGAAGGAAAGGATGCAGGGAACAGACAGAAGGAAGGGAGGAAGGAAAGGATGCAGGGCACAGACAGAAGGAAGGGAGGAAGGAAAGGATGCAGGGCACAGACAGAAGGAAGGGAGGAAGGAAAGGATGCAGGGCACAGACAGAAGGAAGGGAGGAAGGAAAGGATGCAAGTCACAGACAGAAGGAAGGGAGGAAGGAAAGGATGCAGGGCACAGACAGAAGGAAAGGAGGAAGAGGAAAGGATGCAGGGCACAGACAGAAGGAAAGGAGGAAGGAAAGGATGCAGGGCACAGACAGAAGGAAGGGAGGAAGGAAAGGATGCAGAGCACAGGCAGAAGGAAAGGAAGAAGAGGAAAGGGTGCAGGGCACAGACAGAAGGAAAGGAGGAAGAGGAAAGGATGCAGGGCACAGACAGAAGGAAGGGAGGAAGGAAAGGATGCAGGGCACAGAAAGAAGGAAAGGAGGAAGGAAAGGATGCAGGGCACAGACAGAAGGAAGGGAGGAAGGAAAGGATGCAGGGCACAGAAAGAAGGAAAGGAGGAAGGAAAGGATGCAGGGCACAGACAGAAGGAAGGGAGGAAGGAAAGGATGCAGGGCACAGACAGAAGGAAGGGAGGAAGGAAAGGATGCAGGGCACAGACAGAAGGAAGGGAGGAAGGAAAGGATGCAGGGCACAGACAGAAGGAAGGGAGGAAGGAAAGGATGCAGGGCACAGACAGAAGGAAGGGAGGAAGGAAAGGATGCAGGGCACAGACAGAAGGAAGGGAGGAAGGAAAGGATGCAGGGCACAGACAGAAGGAAGGGAGGAAGGAAAGGATGCAGGGGACAGACAGAAGGAAAGGAGGAAGGAAAGGATGCAGGGCACAGACAGAAGGAAGGGAGGATGGAAAGGATGCAGGGCACAGACAGAAGGAAGGGAGGAAGGAAAGGATGCAGGGGACAGACAGAAGGAAAGGAGGAAGGAAAGGATGCAGGGCACAGACAGAAGGAAGGGAGGATGGAAAGGATGCAGGGCACAGACAGAAGGAAAGGAGGAAGGAAAGGATGCAGGGCACAGACAGAAGGAAGGGAGGATGGAAAGGATGCAGGGCACAGACAGAAGGAAGGGAGGAAGGAAAGGATGCAGGGCACAGACAGAAGGAAGGGAGGAAGGAAAGGATGCAGGGCACAGACAGAAGGAAGGGAGGAAGGAAAGGATGCAGGGGACAGACAGAAGGAAAGGAGGAAGGAAAGGATGCAGGGCACAGACAGAAGGAAGGGAGGATGGAAAGGATGCAGGGCACAGACAGAAGGAAGGGAGGAAGGAAAGGATGCAGGGGACAGACAGAAGGAAAGGAGGAAGGAAAGGATGCAGGGCACAGACAGAAGGAAGGGAGGATGGAAAGGATGCAGGGCACAGACAGAAGGAAGGGAGGAAGGAAAGGATGCAGGGCACAGACAGAAGGAAGGGAGGATGGAAAGGATGCAGGGCACAGACAGAAGGAAGGGAGTTAGGAAAGGAGGCGAGGAGATGAAGCGGCGGGTGGAGGAGGAGTAAATCAGGGTTGGAAACTCCGACACGGAAGAAGAATCAGCCGCTGAGAAGGAAGCAGAAAGCCTGAATGAAAGCAGCCTCCGGCGGACCGCACACTTGTTGATCAGCCTGCA